>NC_141782.1:2146867-2446867 GCF_054643075.1 Acanthaster planci
CCACCTCCTCGTCAGGGTTTCACAGGAACACATGGAAAATCTCGTGAGATTTTGATTTTTGAACAGCTGCAAAAAGTAGAGAGATGGCTTCCAAAGCCATAGACAATGGGGAGTTTTGCAAAATTAACATTAATGATTTTCCGTATAACACAGAAATGAATGTTCCTGTTTGTATAGAAAAGAATTCAGCCCATCCAAACATCAACTCTCGAATAACGTAGCCTACATGAACGCCGCCATGTTGCATGTTTCTTGTCACTAACTACCATCGGTAACCGCTTGTTTGTTCCCGGCGTTCGAGCGACCGACCCACGAACAACAAATCGAGCTGTTCGTGAACATATGAGAACAAGCCTCCCGAACTCAGCCATTCTGATGATGTAGTGTTCCTCTTATAATGTATAATGTTTTCAATTAAAGGTATTAATGGTTTTCTTTAGGCCAACTTTATTGTCTAGAGTTATCTATGAATTCCCTGGTGACTTCAGATTAACTCTTCCAGTCATTTGATAGTTAACAGTGAACTAGGGAAACCAAGAAATATAGTTATTGTCTTTCATGGCATTGAAAGATGAACAGTGTATATGGGTAGTAGAAAGATGAGTAGCTTGTATAACATTTGTATGAGCTCTGTGTTTGTTGCATTTCTTATCAATGAAGTACTTTTAGAACAATCCACCTTGATTTGTGAGGAGGCAAAGCTTGAGCCACTTGGAGAGTGTCAGGATCAGTTTAGTTTCTTGTTATATTGATTCATTTTTTTCCTTTAGAGACAGTAAGGATAATGTGCATATATGTCGTTTAGTGAACTGTGTTGATTTATTCATGTACCATGTGTTAGGTGCACTATATATGTCTGGCCATGGTAAAGTGAAGTAGTTCCTTAATCCTCAAGTTGCCCCATATTCATTGAAGTGTAAACGGTCTTGCCTACCCTGCTGTGCACAGCTAGGGATCAGCCAGCCAGTTTTATTCCCCAGTACTGGGAAGCCTATTGTTCGTGTTTAGTTAATTAAGCACAGTCGGAAGACTTCGTGGTAGATTACTAGACTGGCATACCAGTCACTCTGCAGTTGTTTATGGTGCACTACTTCATTATCACCAGAGTGCAGGTTAAAGTTATTGCTATCACTCATATTGTTTTAGTGATCTTTGTGACATTGCAAGTGGTATATTTATTGTCCATTGCTTATGTAATCGATGCACTTATTTATTGTTTCAAGAGAGTTCTTGATGGATTCCTGGGTTATAATGGTAGAAGGATTGATGCAAGTTTGCAGTTACCATTGAGGTCATTGCACTTGGTTAAATTATGCGCTGATGGTCGGGGCAGGTGGAAGCACATGTGTGCCCTTTAGGCCTACATGCGTCTTGTTCATTCTAAGTGAACTTCAGGTTTAGTTTGAGCTTTGTTTTAAATATTTCTTTGCGTGAATGGTACATCCTTTACCTTAGTATTTATGTAGCAATTTATTTGTTTATCATTTCAGGGTTTCTTTTGCACCATTAAAGATCTGGAAAGGAGAACCAAACATGTATATGTGTCTGGTGTCAACTTTCCCGTGTCACACATAATGTAATTTTCTCCTTCCATCAAACACATTATAAACAATTTAGTATAGCAGAGAGTGTACATGCCGCGTTTCCAGAGACGCATCAAGAGGTAATAATCACAGAGCATTGTAACCCTTTAATGGGAAGTTATAAATACAATTCTTTCAAAAGTAATAGTTTGCTCACCAAGAGCTTTAATTTGCTAAATGATCGGTCAGTTATGGAAAATGTGAGCCTGACGTGGGAGTAGAACAATTCGAAGATAGTTTACTCAAATTGCCGATAAGATTTCCATGATTTGGACATCTTCATCAAAGTGAAACTTCAAGCTTGATGCATGTATTTCAAATCTGGTTCACCACTGCATTGCTCACATCAAGTACTTTGATATATAATTTGACAATATTTGACGCAAGAATGGAAAATTCCATGAATGTAAATTAAAATCAATAAACTTCACCTGAACACTTCTAAGCACCTTTAAGAAGCCATAACTCCTGAAGGGGTGCATTGATTTTAATGGGGTTTGTAACATCGCATCTCTCTTATCAAGAGGTTTAATTCGGTTTATAATTTGTCCATGTTTGAAAAAGAAATCGACTAATATAGCTACACTATAGGCCTAGGACTCGAGTCGGTAGTAGGCCTAGTTGTAGTTCCGAAATCAGTACCCTCGATATTGCCCTATTATACGGTACGTCCATTCTTGACCATCGGTAACGCCATAGTCTGCTAGTGAGGCGCGGAAAGGGTTTACCTCGTTTGCGAGAACCGCTGTCAGTGTGAATTTTGACAATGAAACTACAGAGCAGCGGGACAGAGATGAAACCGACGTCCCGGACTAATTTGTTCACAGCATTTAACTCAGACAATTGAAACATACAGTGACCGAAACACGGAAAGAGTCAGCAGTGTAGGAGGATTACTCAGACTTACATTTACAAACGGGTATGCTTGAATGTTTAGCCGTTTTCTACTCACACAAGTTCCCGGTGTACCGAATGACTCCCTATTTTATTCTATTGTCGGAAGGATAAACTGTTTAAAATAAAATAAATAATAATAATAATAATTGACATTTATAAAGCGACCAATCCATCAAGCTGCTCCCAGGCGCTGTACATCAGTATAAGTATAAATAAAGAAATACATAATTAAATGAATGAAGAAATAAATAAGAAATAAATAAAACCTATATGTACCAAAGTTAAAATCAATACTAAGAAACTAAAAATGCTTGTTTATAAAGGTGCGTCTTCAGCCCGGTCTTAAAACTCTCCACATTCCTAGACTCTCTAAGTTGAACTTCAAGCTGGTTCCAGAGACGGGGACCAGCTACAGAAAACATCCTCTCGCCAGCAGAAGACAGCCTAGTTTTAGGGAGAGTAAGCCTAGACGAGCCCAACGCAGGAACGGGTGAATCGACCGGGAATCCTAACATCAAGCAAATCACTTAAATAACTTGGAGCACAGTCGTGAAGACATTTAAATATCAGGAGACACACTTTAAAAATTACCCTGTATTTTACTGGCAACCAATGAAATTGCATCAGCGCAGGAGTAGCGTGGTCAAATTTCTTGCCATTGGTGAGTAGTCTTGCTGCAGCATACTGGACTCTCTGCAAAAGAGCAAGGACTGACGCCGATAGACCAATTAAAACAGAGTTACAATGGTTAATGCGAGACGTAACAAGTGCATGAATAATCTGCTCCGTGACTGACTGGCCCAAATAACGCTTAATTTTGCTTATATTGTACAGGTGATACATTGCAGTGCGAGAGACATTCTTGATGTGGGACTGCATATTCATTTTGTTGTCAAAAATCACACCCACTTGACTTCAGAGAGTGCGGTAATATTGTGATTACCTATATTCACAACAGTCCTAGGAATTCTGCTCAACGACATATACGATCCAATGATAAGCAAATCTGTTTTATCATCATTTAGCTTCAAAAAATTAATCGCCATCCAACATCTGATGTCGTCACAGCATTTTTTAAAACTGAGAACTCCTCATTCCAGTTCTCGGCTCATTTCTACTGCAGACAGATTTGTTAAACTAACTTTGATGTAAAGGGGCCTTTCAACTCACCCTGAAATTTTCTTCACACACCGCGCCCGGCGACGGAAGATGCGTGATGGGCTTATATCGTTAAGTTAATCTCTGTGGGCACGTGCCCACCCTGCCCCCCCCGGCTACGCCATTGACTCCAAGTTCAGTAGCTCATCCTGTCCAAACGACTGAGTATACCCCGAAAAAATGGAACGACCCTGTAGTGGGTCACGGATCACCGGTCACCCACCTCAACACAAAATGGCGTCCAGCGCAATGGTCAGTTGGTGATGCTGCAAAAAAGGATGCTGATCCGTCATTGGCCGTTGTGGTATGTTTCGAGTAACAATCACCCCCCCCTTTAAAGTTTTGGCTGGGGGCTGCAAATTTTTTGGTGCTAAGCTACGCCCGTACATGTACACACATGGCCAGTAAGTGAGGTTCCAAAATCAGTGGTTCAGCCGCAATATTGCTTTATGCGTCCGTTTTCAATCTTAGGTCACACATCCGGGAACGTTTGCGAGTTAGATTAGAGCAATGAGGGGTTTCGCCGGATGGCCAGAGGCGTTGTGAATTCAGGTCAATGTGACTTCATGATGCACAGTTGTTTCAAGATTGGCAATAGATCCACTACATCGGGAGGTTTTTCTGCAAAGTTATAGGTCTATTGTGGGCTTTTATTGGGGGGGGGGTAATAGTGACACGTGGGCCTAAACTTGCAGAAAACTTGTTACTCTCCAGTCCCCCCATCATAGTTATTCTTTTGCGAATGTTTCTCTAACATATACATGTAAGAGGAAAGGTTTTAATCAAAATGTGCAAACGAATACCTACCTCAGTACCTCATCAATAGAGGAAGGTGTATCACAACTAAAGGACGGGGCATTTATGATCGTTGCACCAGATCATGAATTCAGCAAAGTAGGAAAATGATGTCAACGTGCGCTTCACATTTCGACCTCTTCGCCATATCTGTGTGTACAGACACCGGTTTATGTTTACACATTAAGCAGCATGACTTATAAACCCTACATGAATTAGATAAGTCTGATACACTGCAAAAAGTTGGGTGTTGATGTTAACACCCCGGTGTTATCAGAGGACTACACCAACACTTTTCATTGGTGTTGAAATATTTGTGTTACTTTTAACACCCTCCAGTGCACTGTAACACTTACAGGTGTGTAAAGTAACGTCATTAGTGCTAAAGTAACACCCTATGGTGTGGTCATCTGATAACACCAACAAGTGTTGATTTTAACACCTGAGTTTTTGCAGTGTACCCAATGTCGTTAGTTTATTAAAGCACCGATCCAGTTCCAAAGTACAGGCCTTAGAAAGGTCATCTGTAGGCCTAAATAAAGCTACTGGTAGGACATCTGCAGAATGACCGTGTCTCCTGGTTCCTGATCTTTTGTTTTTATCTCACGTATTTCTCAATGAAATATCGACACCCGGCGCTTGCCACTTCTCATACTATAGCGCCCGCAGCGCACCATTGGAATGAAGTTTTAATTCTAAAATCATTCCGCAGAATGAATTCCCTTACAATTTACAAGTCTATACTATTCGGTTTTTAGGTCCATGTCTCCTGCAGGCAGATTTGCTTAACGATTGAAATTTGCAGTATAAGAGCCATTTGGAAGGTAGGCTTATACACACTGTGATTTTGTTGTGAGTCATCACAGCGCTCAACTTGAGGATTGACCTTTTTTTTTCAAGACGAATAAAGTTGAAACCAAAGATCGTATAGCGCCTACGCGGTGCAAAATGGAGAACTGTCCACTGAAACGCGGAATTTGCGGGCGCCAAGTACAAAAAATGCGGGGCGGCGCTCCTTGTACATGTATGTCTCGATCGCGAAGTACAATGTCGGCGAAGACGTGGGCAGCCATCAACTGCAAAAGCAGGTTCAAGAAAAGCTCGGAACTTTCCGAAGAACAAAGACAGGTGAGTAGTAATTTAAATAGTGAAAGGTGAAATTTACCAAAAACAAGGCATACAATCGTGCTGAGAATCAAGACATAAGTTAAGCTAGGCTGAGTCCCCAAATTAATGACGTTCATATTGTAATGAACCCCTTTGACTCGTGAATGCATGTAAAAGGCCTAGCCGCAGGTTTAACATCCTAGTTAACAGGCCTACGCTGCATGTATTTACTGGCACATTGGACAAACGATGAAAAATACACCACATTCTTTTAGAGTTTTATCAAGTTTTCTTTATTTCACAGACAGTATAAGCAGTTAAAATAACAAAAGCACTGAGCTAAATAGATATAGTTTGTAAAACAAACAGTTTGTCCCCAATTCATTCTGCCGAACTATACAGTTTGTAAAACAGTCACAATTTTTCCAAAATTCAGACTTGTTGCCCTAAAGAAAAAACCCTGAATTGTACTAAGTGGTTGTTTCGTTAAGATTTCTCATTATAGATGCCAACGCTGGGTTCAAAACACCCGCTGGGAGGATCTTCTGAAGAGAACGCCATTGTGTCTCGACAAAAACTACCGCCTGTGTTCCAATCATTTTGAACCCAGTCAGTTTACCAATCTGGTGAAATGGAAAGCAGTGCCCACTTTGATGACACACATGAAGACACGACGAAGGTCGCAACCTCTCCTTGTTCAACTGAACATACGTACAAGCATTCAGAAGGCATAACAATATCAAACACAACAATAAAAATCAAACAACATTTATAACAGTCATTACGGACTTTTTAACCCGTCATTATTGCAATGTCACATTTTGGTGTCTCATTTACAACTGTTACCATCATGTTTAGTCCTCATAAAAATGTGGTGGTTGTGTTCATGTTAACAATATCGTTGCATTTATAATTCCATGCATTGAGGTCTACATTAGATACATTTCGTGTGGGACTACACATCCAGATTTTTCAAGCAGATTTTTAGTTACCCAGTCTCATGTCTCTCCGGTATTAAATAGTTACACTTATTCATGTGTTATTTAAATATTCAATGCATAACCATTGTTTGCCAAGAAAAAAACAAAGAAAGATAGGCCTACACGCACGCCACAAAAGATCAGAAGGTGTTGAGGTTAAAAAAAGTTCAACGTGTCTGTCTTCATTTTTATATTAATACTGTGGCAACCAAACTTCATTTCCTAAAAATAAAATAGGAAATTATATGGTCACAAGAAATATTGTATTTTTTTTTAAATTAAAAACCCAGCTGTTCTTTTTTCATCTCTTCCCACAAACTTAAACCTGCGGATATTCAAGACATCATACCGGTTCACAGGTGTCAAGAAGTATCAGAACTCCACTTTTTGAGGGCAATTAGTCAGTAGTTATGAAGAGTCTTGTAGTAAAACGTGCCGTGGGATTGCTTGGCCTAAGCCTACGCTAGTACAAGCTGCACGGCGGACACCAGTGTAACCAGTAACCACAGAACACACCCAAAACCCCCGATTTCATCTCCAACGCGTTGGAGATGAAACGGTTTTACGTTATAATGTTAAACATTTCTGTTTACGATAAATATAAGTTTCATTCTTATTCAGGGTAAATATTTATTTATCCTGAATATTGCTGCTCTCTTTTCGTGGATAGAGCTTCCCGCCCCCGTACCTCATGCATGCTCAATTTAAACAGCTTGCCAACCATGTGTCAGTTCTCCATCTTGCGCCGCCGCGCGGCGCTATACAATCTTTGGTTGAAACATCAATCAAGTTGAATTAACCGTTTTCATATCAGATGATTCCCTTAACTTCTAGTGATAGCAAAACTGTATAATATTTCTTCAAAATAACAAATGCGTCGGATTCCCAACAGGTGATGTTGACGGTGAACGTGAACACGAGCTGTCACAGTACAGTGCGAGGCGAGTGTGAAACGTTTCCACGGGTTCAGCAAGTGCATGTGGTATAAAGTTTCTTTGTGCCGAGACGCGATAGGTGATACCCGAATTCGAAGAAGCAGTTTTGACTATGGGGACCCCTGTGGCAGATATGGGTGACGACAACTCGGAACCGAGTAAATTTCCAAGTACTGTGCTGGACATTGAACGGATTGAACACAATTTATACAGGTAAGCTTGCTCGGAAAAGTCAGTTCTAGACTGGCTCATATAAACGGGCAGCGATTTGCAGGGTTTTTACGATACAGTGACCTTTTGGAGGAAGGGGGTGTAAGAAAAGAATTTGTATAATTTGTTGGAACAATATTTAGTTACTTAAATGCAGGTATTGATTGCAATGGGTAAAAAAACCGAAACAAAAGAAGGGGGGAACAATTTTCAGTTAATCGGTTAGATTCTACAGGAAGAACTCTGCATTAGATCATCACAATACGGGCGATTCACAATAGTGCGTCTCCAAAGTTTGCAACGCGTTGGCCAATCACAACACGTGAAATTTGTCGACCCTTTCCAAACGCGCGTTGGGTCGACCTATTTCGCTCATTCTGATTGGCCAACGCGTTGTAAACTCTTGGAGGCGCACTAATGTGAAATGCCCGTATTTTCAAGTGTTATAAACTCAGCTACCTTTTAAAAGCGGCACTTGTGTGAAGCCAGAAGGGTTTACCGCGGAGGCTAAAATGAATGTTTTAACTTCAGAGCCTCAGACCACTGGGGAGAGTTTGAATCCAAGCAGCTGTACGGAGGGCTGGTGGTCTCTCAGGCCTTGGTAGCTGCTAGCAAAACGGTCCAGCCAGAGCTTAACATCAACTCATTGCACTGTTACTTTACACACAAAGGTAGGCTAAGAGCTCCTCATTTAGAAAATCTCACCAACCAACAAATAACCAGCAAATGATAGACTGACCAACCAACCGATAATTTTTTTTTCAAAATCAAACAAATAAAAAACCTGAAAAATAAGATGAAATCCGCCTATGTTAAGGGGTCATCCACCTTTGTCACCCTTTTCACTAGCGTCCAAAAGGTACGCAGGAGGATGATTTGCCCAATTTTCCCAAGTTAAAAAGCTTAGTTATATAGGTTATAAACCCCTCCCCTCCCATAATGTACATTTGAACGCTTGTGAAAAGAACGAAAGGAAAGATGAACTCCTCAGTAACATACTACATAAACCTGCATGGATTTACAATCTAGGACTGCCCTAATTCTAACACACAGTGTTTAATGAGGACAAATGTAGCGCAAGAGTGCAGTCTCACAGCACTTCAGTTAGGCATGGGTACCGGTATGTGCTTTCTTTGAGATTAATCAGGGTTTGAATTTCAAAATATTTCCTATTTTACTCCTCAGGGAATCCGCAAGTCCCTGTTCTGTATCGGGTGGAGAGCCTTCGCGATGGGCGGAGCTTCTCCACGCGAACCGTCCACGCCATACAGAATGGACAGACCATCTTGGTCATGATAGTGTCCTTTCACGCCAAGGAGGAGTCTCCTTTTAATCACCAGGCCACCATGCCACAGGTCCCCCTCCCGGAGAACCTGCTGAGCGTCAGTGATCTGGTCGATAAATATTTTAGGTAAAAAAAAAAAGAAACAGGACCTAAACTGCAAACTTGTGTCGTAATCTCTTCAAAGGTGGCAAACGACTGATGGTATTGAGTATACCCCCATTTAATGTTTTTGTCATTTAATTGTAAAAAGCTTTGAATTCTGAAGCAATTTTTCGTAGAAATTACCGACGTCTCAACGGATGTTGTGGATGACTTTTTTGTTACACTGAAATCGGCATGGAAACTCCCTTTAGTTACGAAAGTATGTCCAAACCCTCAGCGGCTGATTCTACAGGTACATGTACAGGGAACTGTGTTATGCAGTACAGTGAGGGGTATTGGTTGGAGAACTGATTTAAATCGTTGGTTTTCACTGCTCTGTGCCTCTGTTGTTTTTCAGCGCTGTGTCTGAGGAGGTGAAAACCAAGATTCGCCGCATCGATGGGTCTGGCAGCATGTTAGAGTACAGGCACGTAGATGCCAAGGCAGTCTTGATGAGACAGACACCAGCAGACCCAAGATGTCTCGTCTGGGTTCGAGTCAAAGGAACACTAGGTAAAATATCATTAATATCCCTCGCAGACATTTTTAATAAGTATTGATGACCGAGTATGTTAGTTCAAGAGTGATTATATTTTAAACCCTAATTCCTGGGATGTGTGGGAAATTATACTGAAATATCTAACACTTTAGACAATTAAATTATCAATGTAGCACTACTTTGAATAAAAATGTTCTGACAGAGAGATTGTCATCATAAGGCCAGGTGGAAAAAATTGATAAAGCACTTGTGTGTTATTGCGGAGGGTCACGGGTTCAAATCCTACTCAGATCTTTTTTTTTTTTTGTCGAAGATTTGTGTCCAGCTGATCATGCACCTCCACCTCCACTGTGCTTTCCATGTTATCTTTAAAAAAAACCTCAAAATATTCATTCAAACTATTTGTTCAGCAATGTAGTCTTATTGCTTTCGGAGAGCCCAATCACAACCTTGCCCATGTGTGGATTCGAACCCACATCCCCTGCATTTTTAGTGCAGACATCCTTAATGTCTACCAAGTTTGTTATCATTCCATTTGATTTATTATTTTGTAGGTAAAAAAAATCTGTACATTCAAATCACAATGAAAAGATTCTGAAAAACTTTTCAAAATACATGAATACACCGTTTTGTACAAAAAGTGAACACAAACACACAAGTCATTCAGAAACAGGACTAAAAAGGGTCTCCTGGCTGACTTGCATCCAATTTGTTAACAGGCACTGCAGACAACATATATGTTGTCATATTTATTAAACTACGTTTATTTCACAAATGTGAAACATTTATGTACACTTTAAACATGTGATTTATTGTGGAAGGCAATCCAAACAGTGTAGCTGTACCTACACCACACAATTCTGGTTCGAAAGCATGAAGGTGGTGCGCTGTCAACAGAACCCGTCAGCACACTGCATTGTGGGAAAAAGTCAAAACGCCCTCTCTGTCACAAAGTGAGTGCGCGTAGCTCTAATACCATTGTATTTTATCCACGCTTTCACAATCTGATCTCGCAATTTCCCTCCTGGGCACCAGATGTGACGCCGTGATCGTACCTAAATTTCTTCAGTTGCATGCCTGTGTTACCTGGAAATTGTGGGGAACTTGCACTACAGATAGGCCTACTTTCAGTAAATTGAGGATCTTTGGAGGAGAAATCATGCAAAATCGATTGAATAGACTCAGACGCCAATTCAAGATCTCGATAACAAAAAGGACAAAAAATTATTTATAGAAATAGCAAGGGGGTGATGCAGTGGCTTACACTGAACCGTTAAACCATTGAAAAGTCACCAAGATTTACTAAAACCAGAAATTTAAAATCCAAAATGTAAACCCCTAAACCAACACAGTGTGTGTCGTAAATGAATGAATTTGAAAGCACTCTGACTTCAATCAATGACTTCAGCAGACAGGACTCAAGCAGAAGACCACACAATACAAGAAACAATACGTGTACATGTATGGTCTGCTTATATGGTGAGTGTAGCCAGACTGCAAATGGAGCGCTAGGGCTTACATTAACAAACAGGAAGATTCAAAAGGAAAAAGGAACTGTAAACTGAACTTTTCCTATGTCAAACTGCATTTAAAATCTAAACAACACCTGGCTTTGTCACTCTTGACGGGAATTATCTCACCCGCTGGATGCATGCCGACTTCTGTGCGTGGTACAGCTGGTGAAACATCACCGAATTACTGATGTCAACGCACGAGCTTGAAAGAACAAAACAAAACAAAACAAAGCAAAACAAAACAAACAACGTCAGGGGATACAGTTATTGCTGGGGCTGCACAGTATTGTGAATCAATCCTTTTAGTCAAAGTACATGTACATGTTTCCCTGCATGATCACTCAATGTCTTCATTTAGGTGGGGACGAGAAAGTTCACCGTTGTGCTGCAGCCTACATATCTGATGTCTTCCTGGCCTGGACAGCTTACATGCCCCACAGGCATATTCGAAAGGGTCTGATTGCCTCCCTGGACCATTCCGTTTGGTTTCACGCGCCCTTCCGCGCCGACGAATGGATGTTGTACGAGATAGACAGCCCCAAGACCGGTGAGTTGAAGACCATTTCCCCGGCCAAGAATACATTATTGTGGTGGTACCATGGTCTTGGGCCGTGTTTGGAATGTCCCGAAAGCCACAAAGTTCTGTTTCAGCAGTGTATATTGCTGTATATAAGTGGAAATTTGCTATAGGCTATTGCCACGATGATCCATTCCTTCCTAGCAATTCGATCAATCCAACCCGTGATCAAATACTTGCGGGCGAACGCATTATCGAGGCTGAGAAAATACAGATATGTGTCAGACCGACCCACCTTTGGACAGCGTTATGGAAATGTTGTCTTATTTTCCGCCAACAGGTGCGTCCCGTGGCATGAGTTTCGGCCGTCTTTGGCGGCGCGACGGGACGCTGGTCGTTTCCACCTCACAAGAGTGCGTCATGAGACCGAAGCTGTGATCAACTTTAGTGAAATACATAATCTTAAGTTATTACTGCAATGCGTGCATTATGATCGATGTAAGCCAGAGAAAGATTGGCCATGGGCCCAGAAATTTCAAAATGAAGCATCAATGGTATTTAAATAGGAAGGACGACAGAGGGACTCTATCGCGCTTAATTTTAATGTTTGGTTTGCTTTAAATGTTTACGTATTCTCACAGGTTTGAATATGTCATCTGCTGTAGGCCTAGTCATTACAAACACATAGAATGTCAATTTTATGCTTAAGATGATTTCAGTGACAATGTGTTGAAGTCAACACCAACAATAAAATAAAGTCTCCAATTTTGGATTTTTTTTTTTGCAAAAAGGAACTTTTGTATTTTTTAAGAATATCAGGCTGGTAGCACAGGGACCCCAACATGGGAGTTTAAAGTCGACTTTACCACCGAGTACGTGGCGTTGGCAGCACTATCCCCTTCCCCATCGAAATTTGGGACTTCATCAAATATCCTTTTCAATTAGGCAACTGGTGCCGTGTGGCTTTACTGGCTTCTGTTATGGATACGGTTGCACCGGTTACCAACAGGCGTGTGCTGGAAAAACCTCGGATGCCGTGGTTTAATCAGTCAATTGCACATGAGCGAATACTCCTCCGGCGAGCTGAGCTGAGCGTCGCTGGATTAAATCGAGACGAGCTGAAGACCATAATGCTTACCTTTCCGTTCGCAATACTTATGCAACATGCCTGACGGCTACTTATGCCTCTTATCATAGGTGTCGCATTGAGGGTGCGGACACTAAAACGTTGTTCCTCATTGTCGATGAGATTAGTGGTACTAAGAGGGCATTAGCATCTGTCATACCTGATAATATCAATATTGAATTGCTACCGGATTTTTTAGAAAGAAAATTATCGATCTTCGTAAGAATCTTCCTGATATTAATATATATATATATCCTAAACGATATTTCAGGATTAAATTCATGTTCATTTGGCACTTTTGAAACATTTTCTGAGGATACAGTTATATTAATGATCAATCATTTTCCAGCTAAATCTTGTCAACTTGATCCTATGCCAACGTATCTAGTGAAACAATGTGTGGATCTTGTTGCTCCTTTGTTGACTGATGTAATTAATTCATCATTTAATACTGGTATTTTTCTACATTTTGTTATGCTATTGTCCGTCCGTTGTTGAAGAAACGCGGGCTTGATTATAACGTTTTAAAAAATGATCGGCCTGTCTCGTCTTTGCCATTTGTCTCGAAACTTATTGAAAAGTCGGCTTTATTACAGTTAAATGATTATCTCTCTCAAAATATATTGTTCTGTAAAGGTCAATCCGTCTATCGGGAGGGTTAGAGCACGGAAACGGTCCTTGTTAAAGTTCAGAATGATGTGTTGTGCTCTCTCGCTAGACAGTCTGATGTGTTTGTAATTCTTTTGGATCTTTCAGCTGCCTTTGGCACCATCGATCATCGGATTTTAATTCATGGGTTGCGGAATAGGTGCAACATTGAGGGTTCTGTGATTAAATGGTTGTCGTCGCACCTGTGTAATAGGACGCAGCGTGTTAGTGTTCGATCGATGGCGTCCGAGGCATCACCACTGGAATGTGGGGTTCCACAAGGCTCTGTCCTTGGGCCGATTTTGCTTAGTCTCTACATTACTCCATTAGCAGACATTATTGATGAGAATGGTTTGGATTGTACGATGTACGCTGATGACATTCAGCTGTATGTTACGTGCGGTTGTGCAGGGGTGCCAATGGGGTAGATAGATAACTGTATTGAAGACGTTCGTCTGTGGATGAGAGACAATAAGCTTGTTTTGAATGAAGGGAAAACTGAAGTGATAAAGCTTTCATCTAAGTTTGGTCCGGTTACCACGCCACTCCCACGTGATATAGGCCTACGGCTGGGTGGTGTTGACATTTTTCTTTCTGATAGTATTTGTGATCTGGGAGTGACTTTTGATAAGGCAAACACTATGTCGCCTCATGGGGCAAAGTTATGCAGGTCTGCATCTCATGCTTTACGAAGAATCGGTACAATTCGGCATTTGCTTGACCAAGCTTCGACTGAAAAATTGGTACATGCCTTTGTACGTCGCGACTTGATTATTGCAATGGCTTACTGTTTGATATCTTGCAACAGCGTTTTAACTTGTTCTTTACTTTTCCCTCGGCTTTCCAAGGGAACCAATCAGCACTCGCTAAATTGCATGCATAATAAATTCCGATGACCTGAATAATACACCATGGTAAGGTCACATGCATCATGGCTGTCTGCAGTCCCGTCAACACAGACACGACAGAGGAAGAAAAATCGTATGCCGGTGAAAAACTAAACATTAAGAAGTTGAAACCCAAGCAGTCTGCAGCCATAGACGCTACACTAGATGGTAAAGACGTCTTTGTTCGCTTACCCACTGGCTCTGGTAAAAGTGTGATTTTTCAATCAGTGCCACTCTACTTCGATTCCAGGAACAATTTTGTCTCAAAGTCTCTCGCTATTGTCATTGTACGTCTCAAATCATTAGCCTTGAACCAAAGTGAGCGACTGAAACCTTTGGAATTTATTCTTATATGTCACTTGTCCCTTCCCACAAACCAGACACTATCGACAGGGTACTTGCTCACGTGAAGCCGCCATGTTGTTCGAACTTCGAACGCGAAGTACATGTACATAATTATAATACCAAGGCTATAAATATTTAGTACTTGGGGTCATTTGCATACAACTGCCGCACCCCCATTCCCGCAAGATTCCCAAGACGTTAGTGAGAGTAAGTAAAAACTTGTTGTGCGAGGGCGCTTTTCAACAGAAATAAAACAACTGTCGATCACTAACGTCTTGGACCAAGACTACCACTCGCCAAACTGGCTTCTGGAATTTACTGCAAGAAAAAGGTTACTTAATTCATTCGAGCTATTAACAATTTGGTAGCATGGATTCAATGGAAAATAACAGCAATGAAAACTCCCATTAAGAATGTAGTCCAATGAATTTCTTGGCCATATCGCACGCTCAAGCTAGTGGTTTGTTACGAACTAGAGCCTTGCCAAACTCAAACACAGAAAATATGCTCAACAATTGGCCAATACATAGAATTATTAACATTATTTTATTTAACAAAATAAACCACATAAAACAAAACAACGGGCTTGCATTAACGAGATTAAAAACGGCCATGCCAAGCAAAACAAAATTAATAAAGCGGCCATGCATAAATAACGTTAAAGTAACAACTAATAAACACACAACTCGGCCAAGCAAAGGAAAACATTAATACAGAACAATAACTTTAACTTACCAAAAAATACAGACCGCTGCCCGGTCGGTGCAGAACGGTGAGCACAGACATCAAGGCCGCACCCCCTGGACAGGACCGCCACACCAGCACGGACGCCAGCACCAATCACCACCGGTAGCCCACAGGTAGAGCCAAGCAGCAACGCAGCCTTCTTCGGGACAGTGGTGCCGACCTCAACCTGCACTCACACCATAACTGACACCGACCGAGGCCGAGCAGCCCGCTATTAAGCCTTAAATGCAGAATGAGACATTCCATACGAACAAAAAGAATCATGCAGCTTTCGCATTCAGCAAACGGGAACAAAACTAGTGAGAGTAGAGGCGTTATATAACAGGTTCAATCAAGTAAAAAAGTGCCATTCTCATTTTACTTTTAGAAGGCACCCATCAGAGCCAGCACTAAAATTACAACTGCGTGACCAGTAAAAATTACACACTCATAAAAGTTCAGGAAATATACAGGCATGGCTGACATGGGGAACGAGGTACATAAAATAATGCATGTACACTGTAAACAGAGAGAAGCTGATGAAATTTACCTTTACTTTGAAAACAGAGAGAAGCTGATGAAATTTACCTTTACTTTGACAACATAACACAAGTTGTATTCTGAGCAGTCTATCTCGGCAATCAAAATAGGCAATTAAATCAACTCAAAAAGACACGTTGCATCCGCCGGCACCCAATCGTGATTCCTCTACATGTAAGCATGTGCTCTGGCCATCATGAGCACCGAGCTGGACCAAGAGATGACACTATTTTGTTAGCAACAGAGGCTCCTTTGGTCGAACTGAATTCGAACGTTGCTGTTTCACAAACGACTGGGATATACACACGTTGCGATCATATCGCTACCAACAAACTGAGCACTCCCGACCAACATGCATATGGCTCGTGAGTTAGAAGCTTTCCATAGTGAAGGTGGCAAGTTAGATAAACAGGTTTGCGGTAGCACCATGCAAGGATACCTCTTTTGAGTAAGTGTGGTTCTGAAAAGAAGCGAGGGTACTCAATGTTTCGGACAGTCTGCTCAGTCTGTCGTCAGGAGACTGCAGAACTTCCAATGATGAGGCAGTTTATATAATGCCTGGAGGCCGTGCGGTGTGGAGAGGATGCTAACTCGGCACCCCAAGACATTGGTTTCAACATCAGCAACATTTGGCGTTCCACCCTCATATCCCAGTCCAATGGGGCTCCTGTAGGCTACCCCCACAGCCTATGAGTCTCCTATACTCTTGGCAACCTTCCCCTGCGTGCTGTACTTTACACAATCACATGAAACAGCCATTTTGATTCTAAAGTTGGCGCTACTGTCTCTATATACACCAATGCTCTAAACTACTCAGCAACATTTACAAAGTCCAGGTATGTACATTGTATATAGGCCTTTGGCAGGGTCGGCGTTCACCCGACCGTTTAAATTTGTAGAAACTAGTCTTCAAAGATCCAGCAGTCCTGTCTGACAGCTTGGCTTACGTACTGTGCACATGAGTCCGACAACCAGCGAACGATCGTCACAGAACAGTTTGTGTGAACGTCAACATGACACGTCCATGTCTCCACAAAGATACAAATTTCGGTCGAAACATGCCAGATGGACTTGACTAAGTCCTGCACATGCTCTCCCCCGATTATTTTTAGATGAAGGATATGCGCTGAGTTATCCGTAACACAAAAAGAGAAAATATTGTAGGTAATAATGAACACAAATGATCATGTGTTTACAGTGCAAATGAAACGTTTTCTGTTTTGCTCTATTTTTTACGCGAAAACAAAGTGTCCAGAATTCCTGTATAGATTTGTGCCATAGACGTGCGCGCTGAGTATGGTTGACAGTGAACATGGCGAGGATTCATCCAACCAATAGAATGCCGAACCTATTCAGAACTGTGGTTTACCACTTTGCTCCAATGGTGATAGTTCATGATCTTGGGAGAAAAAAAAAACAAGGCTGCGCAGTCTAATCCATCGCAAGTCACCCCGCCCCATTTCGAATGACCTGTGACAGAAAGATTCCTTGCAGAAATAAGGAAGAAAAAACACTGGTTTCAGAAAAACTTCCAGTTTTAAACATCACTGAACATAATATAGCTTGTAACACAAACTCTTCAGAAGTTGGTGACACTTCACACAATGGACGATTTCCCGGCCAGATTCAGAAATTAAAATGTGAAGACTATACTCACTCAGCTAACTGTAATTACATTTTCAACTTCACAAACCTTTTGGCAATTCTCATTGTTCCGTCTGCCGTTTTTAGTTGCTCAGAGTTAGGTGGTTTCGACTCGCTTAGTTATCAAAGCGTCATCCCCAACATCGAGCCACACCTGACCCCCGATCCTCTCACAGCAATCGTTGCTACCGAGAGACTCCATCACAGACTGTTGAAGCTCCTTGGGCGCCGTCTGCTTGAAGTGCGCGATGGTGGTGAGGAAATCCGTCAGCAGTTCCCCCTCCGCTGAGGCTTCGTCGAAGCACTCCGTGATGTTTAGGCGCCTGGGAATTGGAAGTTGAGTGTACCAGGTGCCACGGCGGTCAAAGAAACTTCGCACGTCGGCCGACGATCGCCTTGTGGTAAACAGAGGGCATTTGCCATGAACAGATTGCAACCGATTCTGGAAACGACCACGACCACTGGCATCTGAGTCAAAAGTGTAAATGATCAAACCTGCAAATGTAAGGAATCAGTATGTTGGTCCTACGTGCTCTAATTGATCGTTGTAAAGTTGTTAAAAATAACGGGGAAATATTACCAAGCTATTCACCTTCAACTGCTGTTCGCACTAATCAAGCTCACCTGATGACAAACTAACCAGCATAACTCCACCGCGTTCCAAACGATCGTATAGGTAAGTCAACGAGCTATCCAAGTCGTCCACATGGTACAGGCAGTGAATTGTGCTGATGAAATGAAACTTTTTCAACTCTCCCGCCTTTTGGTATTGCTCAATCGTCTGCTCCCGCCAATCGCAGGTCACGCCGCGTAGTTCGCGAGCCTTGGATTGCACCAAAGCCTTGTACTTCTTTAACTCTTCTTGATCTGGCTCAACTACACGGTTATTGATGCGCGGGAATCGTTGCAAAAGCTTCCTCAACATTGCATAATCGATCATACCTTAGTAAAAAAAGAAGCAAAACGATAGAAGCCCTGTTGTGCCATCAAGAAGAAATTTTCAAAAAATTAAGTATATTTTTTTTCCGCTAATCCATTTTTATGAGAATTTTTTTCTTTTTTTAACAAGTATATATATATATATCAATAAATATGTTTGTTGTATAAGATATATATTCTCCAATTTGTTCTTGTAAGATTTATATTTACATATATTGTTTCTATATTTGGAAATCGTTTTTATCAGATACCCTATATAAAAATTAAACTTGAAAATTTATCTATATATGTATCTCTTGAAACTCAACTTGGAAAAACATTCCATATAAACAAAGTTAATGAAAAATACATCTCGTCAGAATAATTTGTTTCCCCCAAAAGTTTCTCAAATAGATTTCATAAGAACCAATTGGAGAATATAATCATGTCGTGCAAACGACAATAATGTCATAAAACTGGGCTTTCGTATAAAACAGACAAGCTGCTGCATGTAGGATCTGTGCCCGATTACAGGAAGCGCTTTGTATTACCATAGAACCATTGGGCCATGCAATATTCCCCGCAGAAAGCGGCCAACTAAATTCGTGACTCTAAAATACCCACCAGATCCACTGCCTACTCCGAGTACCTGCAGCTCTTCCTGTCCGTCCAGTGTAGTTTGGAGTTGACAGACGACCGCCTCGCTGAACACTTTGTCCACCCAATCGGAGTACTCACTGAATTTCGCAGACCGGGAACAGAAAATTTCGTACGACTTTCCCAAGCGGTCTGGGCAATCGTACAGACTCGGCAGTAGAATTGACTCCATCGCTCCTTGTAGTTTGTGCTTCAATCTTTCTGGACAGTTTGCGAATACATGTGATTCAACCACTTCAATCCAAATCCAGGATCAGCAGCGCTATTTATAAAGAGAGTTGCGACATGAGTGACGCGGTGGTTGGCACCAAAATGGTGGATTATTCGTCAGTGCACATTGACCGCTAGCGACATGCTAAACTGCACACATAATGAGCAGCCATTTTGGTTCTGAAGTCCAAAGTACATGCATACTCTGTGGGTGCACTGTCCAATTCAAGGGAAATTCTTCGGCAGATCGAGGCGCTGAAAAAGTACCCCTGCAGTTTATTTGAAAAAGAGGAGATTGTGTGGCTCAAGAATTTGTGGGATTGTAAAAGAATGGCCCAAAATAAACTCCCTAGATTCAAGGGTTCCCATCCCAGGGCGAAGCATAGAAAAATGCCACTGAAAAATTGTCCCAAGAGCCTGAAAAGGTGGAGGGATGTCATTTGAAAAATGGAACGTTCACTTTTTGGAAGGTGAGTTTGTTTTGGGTGGATAATTAAAAATTTCATTGGTTAACCTACTAAAAATTGAAAATCAATTGAGAGCTGAATGACCCCCAAACACTTTGTTTTTTGTTTAAGAGGCCTGAGGGACTTCGGTTGCCCGCACCGGGGCTGCGAACGTGGTCGATTTTACATTGTCTTCAATGGGGCTTCAATTAGTTCAGTGCACCCCTGTGTCACTGATCTCTACTATACTGTGTATGCGACCGCCCTTTTTAGGTGGATAATTTCGCGAAATACGGTGGCGGTCGTGCCAACCCCCGAGTCGTCCTCGGTCGACGTCAGCGAGCGGTGAAGTCTGTGGCAGCCACGTGCAGCAGGAGAACAGCACAAGCGAGTACTGGACAGGGTTGGATTATTATTTATGGTTTATTTGACTGTCCACAGCAGCCTGCAGGCTGAATTAAGAACAGCTTACACAAGAGATTAAAACGACAAAGATTGTAATAATTGGATACAGGGGGCACCACAAGCATAGACTGACACGGCTATCTAGACTGACTGTTTTATCATGGAGGTAGAATGAACCTCCATGGTTTTATTCACTAACAGTGGCGTAGCTAGAATTTTACTGGCGGGGGCTCAAAGAGGCACCAGCATCTTATGGGGGGGGCACCAGCTATCAGTGGTGTGGTTTTTTGGGTGACAAGTTTTTGTTGGCCTTGTTCAATATCCATTCCTCCTTTCTTTCAGTGGGGGGACCTGGGGGGGGCAGCGCCGGGAATTTGTGTGTGTGGGGGGGGGGGCACGTCCCCCAGGCTCCCCCCGGGGGGGGGGCGCTACAATAATGTGACACCCCCTATACAGGTCATGACTCCTACACAGGCGTAAACTATAGTGGGCACAGCTTTACGTTCACCAAACATTCTACAACAATGCTACACCCGGTTGAACGTAGGTCCAGCTCCCAGGGGTCGAAGGTCGTGAGAGGGGGTTTAAGCAAAACCCGGGGCTCGTTGTTTGACCTTCCTGTGAGTCTACGTTTGTTACACAACTCTCTGGGGACATACCATATACTTTCTGATGGGAAATGGTTTTACTGCGTGTCGCGACGGGAGAGTAGTCTTTATGTCCCGTGGAAATTTCAGCTACTCCTGTTGAAATGTTTGACTTCTAATTCGCTGGGGGTGTCCTCCAGAGCAACGATTATCAGCCTCGAATAGAAGCACCCCCCTGTTACTTGAAAAGAGTCGCGTTGCTCGGAAGTGTTCATTTTGTTGGTAGCAATGCGACTACAACGCTTGTGCAACCTATAGCCGTTCGTGAACCAGCGATGCGTAGTTAGTACCAAAGGAATCTATTGCCAGTGAAATAACATCCTCTCTTGCTCCAGTTCGAGGCCCATATGAAGCAGAATTAAAGTAAAAAAATATCGGAACATGTTTTCCGAGAAATGTAATGCTTTTTCAAACATCGAATTTTTTTAAATGTAATTTTTTTAAAAACAGACCGAATTTTTGAATTCTTTTCAAAAACCGAATGAAATCTTTCGTACCTAATATATATCTTTTGTGGATGAAATTTTTTCAGACCAAACATGCATTCGAATCTGGAAAACGTTAGGTCTGTCAAATTTCATTCGGATTAAGAAAACATGTTATGTCTAAAAATTTCATTCGAATCTTCAAAGCATGTTAGGTCTGAAAAAATTTACTTGAGTCTTAAAAACATATCAGGTCGAAAAAAATTCTTTGTATCTTAAAAACGTGTCAGGTCTACAAAATTTTATTTGAATCTTAAAACATGTGAGGTCTGTAAAATTTCATCCAAAAAAGATACAGACAGATTTCATTCGGTTTTTGAAAATGAATTCAAAAATTCAAAGAACGGTCTTTTAAAAAAACATTACATTAAAAAAAATCGTTTTTTAAAAAAGCATTACATTTCTCGGAAAACATGTTCCGATCTTTTTTTACTCTAATTCTGCTTCGTACAGAAGCCCATAAGTCCCATCACGTATAAACGAACCTGAACAGTATTTTGTAAAAGACAAATACTTTGCCTTTACATTACTTTAAAAAGTTATATGCTTAATTTTTCAAAACGTACATTTCGTGGTACTTCATGGGCTTCCGTGACGGTAACATCATACCATGGGCATGAACTGTTCTTGCTCTGTGATTTAACCCACAAGCGAGCACAAAAAATGGCATAAGAGTCCAACGTCTTTTAAATGAATGCTAGCGAGTTAATAAAAAGCTCACAGAAGGATTTTGGGACACAAAAACAGCACACATAGCACTGCTCAGAGTTTTTATGGAGAATTTAAGTCCTCTCAATTGTGAAAATTGAAGCAAAAAAAAAGAGGTCCTGCCACACCAACAGCCATCAATAAATACGGATGAATAAAATGAGCAAAGTGCGAGTATACAATGGATCTTCCAAATACACAAAACAAACAACTGTTTCTGTAATACATTTATGTGATAGAAACCCTGAGTGAATGCTTGCGTGATGCTATTGAAAACCAACAAAAATAAACCTAGATCTGCCTTGATCTCCCTGGGATATATATTACATCTGCATCTGAAATCCATAAAAACAATAAACTCTTCCTGATTAGCTAAGAGAATAAATGTAATACAACAGTAATATAAAAGTCTTGTGTATAAAAAGGCTTGTTATTTATTTAAAGATTACTCATTTAAGCTATAAAAAAAGGTCGTATTTTTTACGTTATTGTGGTGCCATTATTGAGTGTTGTATTATGGATATGATGTTTTTACCTCCAAAGGACTCGCAGCATAATGGGTGAAGCCCTCGGTGCTTTGTTTAATGAACCCTGCTTTATCCCTTGGACGCTAAAGTGGGGGGGGGGAGTTCATAATCTCACCATGTGGTGTCACGATGCGATATGCGTTTTCATGGGCAATTCCCATGATCAGTCTCAGCCAATGAAAATACAGTATTCAATTTGACACATCTTCACCCTTGAAAACTACATGTACATGTATTTCACCATTCAACTTGATACAAAATACATCCTAAAATACGACTATTTCAGTTTCTTATCACCCTCAAATATATTTTGCCTAAACTGACAACACTCCACAAGAAGCTCAGATTACGGTTACTCTGCCTTGGCCGGCTTCTGGACAAATACAGCGTCCCAGTCGGTTCGTAGCCACACCTTCTCGCCGTCCCTTGTGGAGCAATCGCCGCTGGCCAGACTCTCTAAGACCGATCTCTGCTGCTCCTCAGCCGCCGTCCCTTGGAAGTCCACCACGTCAGTGAGGAAATCCAGCAGCAGTCTTCTGTCCTCCGAATCTTCCTTGAAGCACGTGGTGATGTCTAGGAGGCTCTTCTGGTGTGACAGAGTGTAGGGAATGCTCTGCCGGTCAAGGGAGCGCAGTATTGCATCGGACATGATGCACTTTGATCGACCGAGAATGGATATAAGACTATCTTGAAAACGGCACAACCCGCTCGTGTCTGAAAAGAGTGTAAAATAATATACACTTCTATACACGTATTGTTTGTTACTAGATAGACATACCGGTACACGTGATCCGACTCTGCTAAGCTGTCGCATATGTGTGGACTCTATGTGAAAACTGACGAAACGTCTTTCTTTATCTACATGTGTACTGGTGTCATTACACGGCAGTAAATAGGCCCTGAACAGCATACGAGGATGCGCTCACAAAATGTCATGTCATCAAATCCCTCCGCAGATACAAGGGTTTTGTGGTCGATGAACTTGCTTATATCTTTACAATAGGTACAAACACCTTTCTTATCTTTCGCAATATCCACACGGGCTGATCTCACTGGATCCTCTTATTTTGGATGGTTGTGATAGATCCAATCGGATAGAACCCTATAATAGCCTGGGTTGGACGACGACTTCACAACATTACGACGATCAGGTTATTCATTCTGCCATACCGAAAAGTTTTAGAACACTTGTTCACACTTTTCCCGACCGAGGTAGCTGAAATTTTGTTCACATGTTCCTAAATGCCTGTAATTACCAATATATGCCAGGTTTTATAGAATAAGTACCGCACGTACACCCTTGGCCAACGTGTTAGCAGAAATGATATCACAACTGGAAGCTTGCTTGCTAAATCCCCCCAAAACTGTTCGGATCGTGCAAAGACACGCACGTAGGTGCGCATGCTATGTATGGTAGCGGCTATATCCTAGAAGATGCCGACCGTTATTTTGAGCAATCTTTGATACGGCAGGGAATCAGCGTAAGTTGTAAGTCTTAGCAGGAGAAGATTCGGTCGGGATGTTCGCAACAAAAGCGTGAAGTTAAAACACATTTTCTGCAAACAAGTTACCCACGGACATATTTTACTGATTCTAAACGCAGCAATTGGTTCTTTCCAGACTTAAGGAACATGTAAATGAAATTCCAGCCAACTCCATGAGCTATAAATGTAAACAAGATTTATGATATGGCAGGATACCCGGAGGACGCTTGTCGAGCGCTATGTTGGACTGGTGTGCTCCCTGGGCTATATGAATAAATCGCATGAGTTAATGCATGTAAATCATAATATGATCATTACAAAGTTAGTCCTATAGACTGGTTGGGCATCATAAATATTTTTATCTGCATTTAGAAATACCTAATGCGTTACTAAAAATTGAAAAGTCCCCGAAACTTTCACCCATCAACTAAGCCGTTTCGCCATTTTGAGTGTTTTTTTTTTCGTGTCCATGTTTACGGATCATTGTCAAATGGCTTGTTTCTACCCCAATTACACCACATAAGATGATGATTTGTGATTTACAATATACGACACGCTGCACACTATACTGTGATTAGACTCAGATGGTCGAACAGATTTCGCGCATTGTGATTGGCCAAAGTGTTGCAAACTCTAGGAGGCGCACTACTGTGAATCGCCCGTATTGTTTCGATAATTTGAGTAATTTATTTTTTTAATTGGAGAGTACATTAAACAGGTGTATATGATATATGTACACTGCTAATATGCGCGCCAGTGGCATAACTAGGACTAAATGTCGGGGGGGGGGGCACCCGGGGGATGCACACATTTTTCAAGGGGGTACCACAAGAAAATGAGCTTCAGCTGCATAGCTATGTAAACTCAAGAGAGATTATTCACAGACTCATGGGGGCCGGGGTGGCACCCGGGGGCGGGGGACAGGTATCCGCATGTGCCTCGGTAAGTTACACCACTGCAACGTGTTCGCTCTGCGCATAAACTTTTCAGGCTTGGTCGAGAAGTTTACATCTATAGCTCTTTTTAACGGTTTTAAATTACAATTCATTGAATTCAAAAACAGCCTTTAACAATGTCAACCTGTACTATTCCTCCATACACTGAAGGTAGAACATAGTTTCTTTGATTAAAAACACATTGCGGAAATTGGATGTCACACGCACCAGAAATGGATTGCAGAAAACAGACAACAATTTCGTTTCTTTGATTATTAAAATACATTTCGGCAATGGGATGTAACACACACCAGAAATGGATTGGGGAAAGCAGACGATACTTTAAAACATTTCTTTCAAGTTTGGTCAAGAAGATAACATTTATAGAGGGTTTGCATGGCTGCCATCTTGCATGCCAGTGCGTCAGCCATTCACGTCAGCCACTGCTGCTGAAGGCAGAAGCATGGCCAAGATTATCAGTATAGCCAGAAGAAAAGGGGAGGGGAGGAGCTAGCAGGGGTGAGTGATGGGCTAGATGTCATAGTGAATAGGTAACAAATGTCTGTTTTCTTGATCATTTTATCAATATCTCTTTTCTCTTTTTCAACATTCCGGTGGTGGGGGTGGGAGAGGAGTTTTTCCTGTGCCACTGATTGAGGGGTTAGCTTGTCACCATCGCCTTAGAGTGTGGCTGCAATGAATTTTTATCCGACACAATTTTTTTGCATCTCTGTACTTTTTTTCGTTATATGAAAACTCTTTCACACTCCTATTTGGTTGAATGCATTGAAAAGTGCATGCTTTTAAAAACTTACAATTATCCATGCTTTTCTGGACAACTGGGGGCGCTGTTGCTGTGAAATCCTCTACAGAAGGCATGGTTCAGTGCATGTTTCTGTTCAAATTGTGAACAGAGAATTTACTAACTAAAAACATTTCTGAGAGAGGGATTGATGCTTTCTTATTTCTAATAACATAAACAAGAATGAATCAGCAAAGATGAGAAAACTGCGAACACGAAAATCTATAAACCTGCAAGACTTTTTTGTGTACAAACCATTGTAACATTGAGGCTTCTTCCTGAGATGACATCACAGTTTTACTCATGAATATGAAAAAGTCATCAGCATAAAAGCCCAAAAGGAATTAAAGTACCCTTTGACTTAAGGAAATAAATGTTAAAAATAAGATTAACTAAGGCACAAAGGTGCATTTTGAAGGTCTGTAATCAAAATTAAAAATTGATTGCAGCTGCCCTTTAACAGTGTGCTCGGAAGGGCAGCTTTTTTCAGGAAGCACCATGTTATTTTTGTCGAGCTTTTACAGAATAAATTCATTTGAACAATGTAAAACAAGGGTCAAACACTTGCATGTGACAGTCCGAGAACCAATTGTACATGCATTGATTAGGGCAACAAGAACATGATGCTTTGAAGTGGCATACCCAGGATTATTAGAAGGGGGGTTTGAAATACAATGGTTTGGGATCCCTGACTAGGGGGAAGTCCGGGGACATAGTCCCCTGGGAAAAGAAAAACCAAAGGACAACAAATCCTGCAATCTTGTGCATTTTTTCAAGCGCAAAAAGACAAATCCATGGATTTCATTTTGTGGTTACTTTGTTATTGAAACAATGGCAGATAAGAGAGAACTTGCGAGGGGGTTGCCCCCCATGCTTTGCACGTCTGTAGATGTGACATACTTTCTTTGCAAAAGAGCAAAATTGAGGGCTGTGCTGGGACAAATAAGTCACATGGTCTTTCAACAATTTATTACTCTGCGTCAAGACCTGTTCAAACTTCAGGTGTTTGCAAAAGTGAATCGAAATTGACAACACGAACTGCTTACATCCAAATTGGGTTGACTCGAAAGAGTTTAAACTTCTGCAAATGTGCAGCCCGAATATTTGATTTTGTATTTGCTTTCCTTTCCCTCTAGCATCTTTTACTCTGTTGGATTTCTTGGGCATGTTAGAACATAAACACTGTTACCTGAATTGAGGACCATCAGCATTATGCCACCGGGAGCCAACATGTCGTAGAGGCTCGCCATCCATTTGTCCACACCGTTCACGAAGTAGATGGAGTGAATGGCGCCAATGAAGTGGTACTTGGTTGGACTCCCGGCCTCTTGGTATTGCTGCATTGTCGTCATGTGCCAGTCACAGTGGACACCTTGTAGTTCAGGGGCCATGGATTGAACAAGCGATTTGTACTGGTCCACCATCACGGGGACCGGCTCAACTACACAGTTGTAGATGCGTGGAAACCGCTGTAAAAATCTTTCCAGCATGAGGCAGTCAATTTCACCTTTCGAAAAATAATTTACAAGTACAGATATTATACTCCTGAGATTAAATTAAACTGACCTTCATAACCAGTTGGAATCATATTATATTTTGTTATAACTAAAAGAAAGAAAGTTTTGAAGTATCTAAATGAGGACACCAATCTCATCAAAAGTATCGAAAAATCCTTTGTTTTAATTTACAAGTGTGACATCCAACTGAAAGATGTATCAATATGCCTACTCCATTTGTTTTCTGATTTTGGCCCTGGATTTTGTTTTCTGTTAAAGCCTGAAATTACACCTAGTCGAATCCACCTAGCAGAGAAACAACCAAAATTTATCACACTAAAACAGAGAACTCCAGAAACCACTCACTGTGCATGGTTCAGTTGCCATGCCTGCAGTAGGCTTACATGTATATATGTTGTTGGGCACAATCGGTTAATTCAAGAAGGTGTCAGCATGATTGCTCGACCTTTGCGTGATCAGTCAATTTTCTTGCAATGATTTGTCAATAATTCCACCGTCAGCCAATAACTTTTCCTTTCATTCACAGCAGTGGGAGACTATTTCAAAACAAGGGAAGTAAGCCTAAGGAGTTTGAGTTTTTTACAAGATTGAGCAATCATGCAGAATGACACTGATCATTCCTGACAAAAGAGTCGCGCTGCTTAGCGTCAACAAACATCAACTTGCATCAACAAAGTATCAACAAGTTAACCAAGCATATTTACGCAAAAATGTTGTATTTACGTTATTAATTAGGCCACTTAATACCATATACAGATATTTGAATGTGGATGTTTGAGCAACAAAGTTGGGCCTGCTCATGAATCTCAACTGGCCACCATCTTGTTTTTATGTGGATGGCAGAGAAAAGAAAGATGGCGGCCCCAATACATTGCAAAAAAGTTTGTTTGCTTGCCAGAATTTGGAAGCAAATTTGCTGTTCTTTTTGCCTTGTTTGCACACTGGCAGATGTTTGAATCTCTGAAATATGATAAACCAAATTCAAATCTTGTGAGGGTATATTTAAGTTGTTGACATTTTGTTGATGCTTCTTGCGTGTGTTGACGCTTGTTGATGCTAAATAGCACGACCGTGACATAAATATGAGTTTGAGTCTAGGCCTAGTGGTAAGTAGTAACACGAGTAGGTACATATGTATGGAATCACCATCTTGAATTATTTTATGCTTCTACTGGTAAATTTTCTTACCAGAACCACTCCCGATTCCAAGGACACGTAGCCCTTCTTGTCCCTCCGGTGTGACCTGAAGTTTATTGACGACTGCATCGCTGAACACAGTGCCTATCCAGTCGGGGATTCCACTGACTTCTGAACACCGGTCACGGAAGGCTTTGAAGGCCCTCGCGTAGTGGTCTGGACTACACTTCAGACTTCGAAGGGACTTGGCTTCCATCTGTAGGTCTAAAAAAGAAATGGCATGAATGGAGGTCAAGGGCATGAGCAATTAATAATTGTCCGAATGTTGTTGGGATTCAAAAAGGACAATGAAGGAACGTTAGTCCTGCGAACGTTACCGGTTACTGCATCACATATAGTGCATGCATGCCTACATGATGTAGGCTTCTGACATGACAAGACTGAACTGAAGGGAGATGAGCGGCATTTCCTACCTTGACGTTTCGCGTAATTAGGAGGGTTCTATTTTTGTCTTAAAGTCTCCCTCCCGTTTTGTCATAAAGTACAAACGAAAGTCGCGTCGCTAGTGCAAGGGCATGTTGTATGTTGTTTGCTATGTAATTTCTTGTCAACCAAGCTTACCAAAGATGTCATACAATGTTTGGATGGCATACGGTGTTCAGAAGGCATGTACATGTATAGTGTACATGTACATGTACTCTACAGTAAGGTATGCATGTCGACTTCACGAGTACAGCTATCAGACCGGGATATGATGCGGGTATAGACTAGGTGCGCATGACGTGCGGCGGTGGCGGCAAATTCAACATTTTTAACAGCGCCACCAACTGACCAATTATTAGTTATTGTCGATTTTTTTAAAGTATGACACTTAAAAGGGCTTGTTCTCATATGTTCTTTTAATATAATGATCTTATAACTCATTTCTATCTCTTCGTAGCGGCTGATGTTCCATTTAAGAACTTAATTTCTTTCTATTTCACCCAGTTCAACCGAACGAAATCGTTTGTTGTGCCCGCATAGTTTGATACCATCCGTTCCCGGTACTAGCTACATCTTTGAAAACATGCTGCATCGGGTTTTAACAACTGGAAAAACGACTACTGCGATACAGCTTACAAGAGGCAAGAATTCAATGCGATAAACGAAAAATGCTTTGGAAATTTATTAATATTTATTTCGGTTTAATAAATCTAAAATACAGAAATTCGAAAATCTATAGTGATTGGATTACAAAATCTGTCTATCCAATGCATGGTTGAAAAAGGACGACAGATTTCGCGCATCGTTGCAAACTCTTGGAGGCACACTATTGTGAATCGCCCGTGTTGATTAATGGTTTAATACGGGCGATTCGCAATAGTGCGAAAGGGTCGACAAATTTCGCGCGTTGTGATTGGCCAACGCGTTGCAAAACTCTTGTGAATCGACCGTATTGCCATGACCGGGAACGATGTTATGGTGTGCCATAGATGACAAAATTGCGTCTCCTCAGATCGCCCCAACGCCAAAAGGCGACGCCACGATGCAACGTGACGCCACGTCGACCCGGTGCGTCGTGCCGTTGCGTCGTAGCTGCCCCAGGGTAGCTACTGCGGTTTTCTGTTGAAATCATGAACCAGAAATTTGATAACTGTTACCACTGTTTCGACCTGCCAAATGTTAACCATGATCAGGAATGAACCAACAAACTCATTACCAAAACATGAAAAAACCTATAGCTCAGGAAAATCTTTTAAAATTGGGCCAAGTTGACTGAGGAAGTGTCTGCCTTGAATCCAAGAGAATAAATCCCGGAGGATGGGGTATAATCCCCCATTTGGGGCGCAGAGCTAAACTATTCAATCGTTCCCCACGTTTTCGCGTTAAAAGCCATGAACGTAGTTAGCATTATTTTCAACTTTTGCTTCACCATTTCAAAGGATATTTTACAGCCTTTTTGTTGATTTTGCAGGACTGACTCACGGTTGTTGATGTGCACAGCACTAAGAAGCAAGCATCGAACCCCCTTTTCAGAACTGTTTTCATTAAGTGTAGATTCTGGGTTCACAATTTGAAAAGAGAAACTTATGCAACGAGCATGTCTTCCCCAGATGACTTCACAGTTACTAGTATACAAATACATTGACTGTTTCGAGTGGTATTGTAAAACTAGCCTCCCGAGGTGATCCATGGGAGCATTCTATTTTCCCTCGGCTTTACCAGGAGATAAAGCAGTCAATATTTGTTTTATAACACTTCCGCACAGACTCTGCAAAATTTGAGCTAAAAATTAATAAGGAAACACCAAACGGAAAGTTACATTCATCAAATTGAATTCAAGAATTCCAAGCGGAACAGCAACTTTGAATACATTCAATGTTGTTCGCTATGAGCCGAAATACACGCCTATGCTTTGGTTGCTATGGGCATGATTCTTTTTAAGAATGAGGCTGCATAGTACAGTCTTTTTGAAGCTGTGGTATAAAACTAGTAAAATTAGCAAGCGTCACATGACACACCTTCGGCCAATCAAGATACAGAAACTGTGGGTGAGGTGTTATAATGCTGACTAGTGCCCGCAGTTGGCAAAGAAAGCATGGATAATATCAAGTGTTTAAAAAGGTGCACTTTTCGATGGATTTAACGAAACAGTAAAGTGAAAGGGTTTTCATACATTAAAGAAAAAAACATTTGTAAAAAGTTCAGAAAAAGTTTAAGAAAAATTCATTGCAGCTACACTTTAATTTAAATGGGACTCGTGCACGCAAGCGCTACCAGCATGCATACTAATCGGACATTAACTTGATGACTTTCTGGCAACGTTGTGGGGAAAGCCCCATAAACCAAAATTATGTAAACTGAAAAATATATCCTAAATTACTCCACGCCGACTCCATACTTATTTTCTTAGCGTAATGCTGACTTGCAGTTTCCTTGGCCTTCTGTTAACCTGCTACATGTGTACATGTCTGTTTGCGCCGTTGCGCACCGTCGCCCTCGACCCTCCAGCATGATTCTATGTAACGCCAAAGAAGTATTTAATGCGATTACCGAATCGGTGGTGCACTTCAGCAATCGGTGATGCATAATTAATAACGATCGGTGATCACCCGTCAGCTAGCGATGCATATTCACTAGCGGCGCATTGCACTCAATCGGGAGGTCAACGCAAGCGTGCGATACACAGAGAACTATCGATTACTTCGTGCAACCGCCGTGGGAGAAGGGTGCACGCGCGGACAATCTTGAGGGAAGCCATAATTGACGGTAGTCGGTAGTTTATTAACAGGTAAGTAAATGAAGACCGTCAGGGGTTATTTATAGGGATTTGTCGTATTTTTTTGCTTGTGAGCATGATCACGTGAACAGTTGCTGGCGATAGTATTTCCGCCCTCCATGCCACGGCGTCTTCATTGAGATCGAGAAGGTAAAGGCACCGTTCATATTCTCTTCGCCATTAGGGGGTTGTAATGGCTCGAAGTTTCCCTGAACAGATGATCCCCCGAGGATTTCGGAAACCCTTTACCATTTGTTCATAATAATAATTTTTTAAAACGACCCCTTCATTCCATTGCAAAATAGAGCAACTGAGGGGGGGGGTACACTGCATCGAAACAGGGCCCATCCTAGAAGCTTCAAGTTCACAGTTCACACTGACGTGGCGACTAGGGTCCAAGGTTGTCTCCTGGCCACGCAAAATCCTCTTATAACATGATTTGAGGCTATGCACATGCGATTTGTTCAGGGTACATGTAGGCCCCTATGCGCAATCTAGTTGTGGGCCCATACACCACAAGGCGTAGATGATCGTAAAAATCATTCTGAAAGGTTCGGATGTGCACGCTGTCGACATCATGTTTTTTCATTATCGACTGCGTACATTTATGGGGCAGTGGGGTGCGAACGGTATACTAGTATGCGAAATACATCCACGAACGGCCCTTAAGCTAGGCTTCCAATCGATATACCCTCCTTTTTTCAGGTGGCTGCAATTTTTGCAACGTGGCAGGGCCTACAGTCTTGCAACGTGGCAGGGCCACTCTACAGTCATTAGGTCTACCAGGTGAACGATACGTTATACTGGCTCCTGATAACTAGCCGTGTGATCATATTTCCTGGCCTGTTTTCCAAAATGGTCCCCGGCGTGGTTCAGTCATCATCCACATCCATTCAAACAACGTTGATCATACCATGCATCGTCGCACGAATTTGACCCTAGGTTGTAGTGCTCTGGAAAAGTGAGGCACACACGCTCAGGTTTTTCTCATTCATGTTTTTTTTTCTCGACATGATCAGCGTCACTCGATCTTCTGACAATCCACAGAGGGGTTTTCACACTCATTTCCTGGCACTGTTCTGAAGAGTATCGCTGAAACCTGACTGGCCTCATGGAGTCACAGTTACGAAGTCTGTTCCACGACCCGGAGTACTACGTGAAGTCCTTTCACCGTTACTCGGCTCTCTGCGCGAAATTCAGCGTGTATGCCAACTGGGTAGACACTGTCTTCGGTGACGAGGTTGTTGCGAAAATCAAGGCCACTCTAGGCGAGCAAGAAGAGTTGCGAGTCCTGGGGATTGGGAGTGGATCAGGTACTGTTGTAAACTTCTTATTGGCATTGTCGTATATTTTCACAGATAGAAGGTTTAGGTTCGAAAGCAGTTTTTTCCTCCAGACGAAACTTTTGCAGACTTAAATAATTTTAAAACATATTATTGGTGGTACGTGAAAAAAATTAATGAAGCCCGTTTGCATTTAAAAGTGGTTGAATTTTGTTCTGTCAGGCGAGATGGACTTGAAGATGCTGACCAAACTCTTGCCGCGATTCCCTCTCATCAACAACCGTGTAGTCGAGCCTTCGCAGGACCAGCTTCTCAAGTACAAAGCTCTGGCTCAAACTAGGGCTCAGGAGCTACAAGGCGTGGTAAATTTTGACTGGCGGCAGCAGACCATCGATCAGTACGAACAGACGGGAGATTCGAGAAAGTATCACTTCATAAGTTCGGTTCACTCCATCTACTACGCGAAAGATATCGATAGTTCCTTGATGACTCTGTACAACTCTTTGGAATCTGGAGGAGTAATGATGGTTGTTACTATCTCAGGTAGTTTTTGAAAATTGTTGTCCGTACTGTATGTAAGCTTTTCATAATATTCATATAAAAGCAAGGTTCCCTTCTTTTTGGATGGAAAAGAACCAAGTACTGCAAATTTACAAAATAAGCTCAAGCTGGAATCTTTTCCGAGTTGGCCTCTATCTCGGCGACTGACATGCACCAGTCCCATAAAGCTATTTATGACCAGTCCACAGGTTCGGTTGCGCATGCTTGCTTGTGCGGGTGCGCTTATTTTGCGTATTATTTTTGTGTTGCGCATTATTTGTATTTCAAGAAGAGAACGAAAATGTGCGAACTTTTAAAGGGTAGCCATTTTACTTCACACCCAGTCCCATAATCCTTTTGCTTGTGCCTTGGCGTTGACCGTTCAGGGGCAAGTGACCCAAAACTAATGTTCTGTCAATATATTTCTTGAAACATGCTGGGAAAATATCGAGAGTGCTACGCTCGAACGCATGTACACGGTTTCTACAAACAGACTTATTCATTGCTCCCTACATGCCACAATGAAGCACTCCTAAGTCATATTTGGGATAAATATGTGAATATTCTTACATTAGAATGAATTCTTCGTATTCTCTCCAGACGAAAGTGGGTTTTGGCGTCTGTGGAATCGCTTCCCACATTTCCAAGACAACCTCATGACCTTCATCAGTACGGCTCACGTGCGCAGTTCCTTCGACCGCCGGGGCATTCCGTACACACAGCACCACCAGCGCTCGCGCGTCGAGATCACCCAGTGCTTCGACGAAACGTCCGAGGAGGGCGCCCTGGTTGTGGATTTCCTGACCCACGTCTTGAAATTCAAGGAGACAGCGCCAGCGGAGCTCTACAAGGAGACCATGGAGTATCTTGGCAGCAGCAGTTGCTCTGAGAAGAGTGGAGATGATGTGTTCTTTAACAACGACTGGGATGCCGTTGTCGTGGGCAAGCCAGTGGACTAAACGTCCACAAGTTGGACGACGTTTTCGGCAGTATTGTTATACTTGCATCATGAAATACAACTTTTATAAACATGTCTTTAAACTGAAATCAACACCTGTTTAAGTTTCGAGAAACGATAAGTCAGTAAATTTATGAGGTTTTTAAACTACAACGTATGTAATACAAAACTGCTGCAAACTGCTTGCTGACTACAGTGACCTAAAATACAAATCACAAAATACAGAGGGCCTCATTTTGCTAGGATCAAAACGTCAGGCCCTCCATATTTTTTTTGTAAACTACATGTACTTTGCAAACGTAGTTTTCCAATAGTTTATGGCTTTTGACAGGTAATTGTGAATAAGGGCGATTCAGACTATATTACGCCTCCAAGAGTAAGCAACGCGTTGACCAATCACAGGGCGCAAAATCTGTCTACCTAATGCGCGTTTGGAAAGGGTCGACAGATTTCGCACACTGTCGGTGAACGCCTTGCAAACTTTCGGAGACTCACTATTGTGAATCCACCGTATTGATCTTTATCCAAATTGTAAAAATGGACAGTATCAAAAGGGACATTATACAGTTTTAGCATTAAATAGATTGTTAAAAGTCAATGATAACTTGGAATTTTTGGAGATATGCATCAATTTTTTTTCTGCGAACGAAACGATGGCGTTTTAATAACGGGTTAAATGTGTACTTTTTGCATGAACGCTGGACGCTGAAAACGGCGAGGGATATTATCAGAGCTTCCCTGCCTTAAAAAAAATCCCTCAAGCCATGTCACTGTATGCATGTGCCCTGACGAATGGTCGTAAACAATCTCCTTATTATGGGATTGGCGTGCCATGCGCTGCGGTGGTACAAGTGAATTGCTTTTTTCTTTATATCGAAATAGCTACACCGTATTAGGCATTTATGAATTATGATCACAATGTGATTTCATTACAGAGTCATGATCCAGATAAGGCTCACAAAATGGTCAAAACATGGTTGAGGAAATGAAGACCAACTGGATATGCACAACCAGAGATAAAATTATGGCTTGCTAAGATTTCTTGTTGTCAGCGAAAGGTGATTTCCAAACCAGCTTGTATTCATATGAAACTACCCCCGTTTTGCTTGGCTAAATTATGCGCTAAAATCAGTCATTGATTTTGATTAATATATTCAACAGGACGAAATTTATATTAACGTGACATTCAAATGAACAATTTTTCACTGTTAAGCTCGATTTTTTGCTGTTTTATTTGAAGGAATATTTCTTTAGGCCTATGTCCAACTTTTACAATCACTTTGTGATTCACTTTGTGTGAACGTCTGTATAATTTTTGGATCTTAATAAAATTGAACGTAATGACAGTGCTCGCACTCTCCTTTTTAAATTTTTGATAGCATCATGGATGCAACGCACTGCACCAATTTTGTGCACATTTATTTCATATTAATGTGATTTAACTTTACATTACGGCCGAATGAACTCGATTCACAATAGTGCACCTCCAAGAGTTTGCAACGCGTTGACCAATCACAGTGCGCGTTGCAAATTCTTGGAGGTGCACTATTGGGAATCGCCCGTATTCAATTCCTTTTCCTGCATGACCAACCGCCGAATTTAGAGGATTTGTGAAGAAAAGACTGTTTTATATACACCAAGCATTTGAATGTATGAAACTGATCTTCCAAAATAGCCTTCCACAGGTTTTACAATGAGCCAGTATTTAAAACAGGTACTCCGTTCGCTCACCACACTTTCTTTCGATACAAGTTATGTTTCTTTTTTATTATTATTATCAACGTCCATTCTCATGCTTTACGTCATCATAGGCTAACTGCAGAGGCTTCCCACTGCGCGCTCGCATCCCTTTCTAAGTTTGCGCCCCTCCCTGTCTGAAAATCCTGGATCCTGCACATTATACAGAAACATGTGAAACATTCATTAGCCTATTTGTTTCTTGCAACTCCTGAAGAAATCCTCTCCAAAAATTGCTCATTTAGGAACTTCTTTTGTAGTCGGTGTTTTCATCATCCATTAATTGTTATCACCCTGATCATTATTTTGTAACCCATATACACCGTCCCAATTTGCTGCTCAATATCAGTGTTCCAATTTTGCTTTCAAAAGCTCTAGTCCGTCGCAACCTGTCAGGCCATCTTTCACGTCCCCATGATCACAATCACCAGGGTTACTGAAAAGTTGTCCAAATTGAATGGGCGACTCGTCTCTGCCTTACATCGAAATGGGGGGGGGGTTGTGAGGGCCCACAACACTCGGGAAAAAAACAAAAACCTATCTTTGATTTGATAGCATTCAGTAGGGAGTGCCTCAGGCGAAACATGACTTTTTATTGAAATAACGAGCCGAAACATCAAAGTCATACGGGTCAAAAAAGTGGATTTTAAAAGCCGACATAATGGGGAATGAAACAGTCTGGTGCTTTGTCAAAGTATGGTATCCTGGCTCTTCTTGATTACGCTTGGATTTACGTAGCCTTATTTTAGAGCGTGTGTGGACGCACTCCGTCACTATCACAGGTCTACTCGGTCATTGTGGTAGGAAAAAAGCAGTTCCTAATTGAATGGCAGTTACAGAGACGAGGCACACATTGTGCATCAGTTGGTTTTGCCCGATTTTGTTGTTTAGTTTGTTAAAATAAGCCAGGTTAGCAGTGTTATTAGACAGCGTGCGATAAAGTTGTTTCCGAAAGCCGTCCATTCGAACACGTACACATGATCACATGATTGTGAAGTGGCCTTGTTTTGGCTTGATAACGGATGGACTCATACAGCTGGTGTGGACGCAGCTAGCGTCACTGACAGGTGTCGAATATTTATGCACCGTTTTCCTTCTTCCATGATTGCACTTGCTTTCCAGGTTGCATAACTCGTGGACTTGGATGGCTCCATAGTAATGAATAGATTTCTGAATTATCCCCACACCACTGACACAATTGACTCAGTGCATTGTCAGTGTCATGGGGGGGTTGATCCTTCCTTTAAAAAAAGACAGCAGTTTTTTTCAAATCAATTCAACATGAACTGGCATCCGACCCTGACAGATGAAACAATATTTGTGCCCAAATTGGCCTGTATGAGAAACTTTCACAGCTGATTCTTTTTTCGATAAGCAGGCACTTGTTAATTTGAGTTTGAGTAAAGAGTTCCAAGTACGCATATTACTTGACTCCTTTTCAGTTTCATGCCTGTACACAAACCCTATGAGACTGGTCTGAAAAACATGAGTTTTCGATGCAAATGCCTTAATATTTTCCCTGCCAAATGTGACTTCTTAGGACGTTATCGCTTTCTGATGGCTAATAAAAACTTCCCAGGAAAAAACTAATGTCTGTATGTAGAACTTTCTATTTTGGACGTAAGGGTCCACAGACTTTTGGCATAAACTGTTGAACTTGGATCCCATAAAGTATAACACCTACAAAGCCAAGTGATATTATTTTGAAGCCCCTAGATCGTCTTCCAACTCAGAAATTGTGACCAAAATTGTAGGCAAAAGTGCTGAGAAAATGCCTAACAAAATTAACTTTGACCTCAAATTATTAAAATAAGTCTGTTTCGCATTTTGTGATTTATTTTCTGACTGTTAATGTATGATTTCCACAATAACCTTTAAAGGTTGCTTCCACATGTAAAAACTTGTACATGTTCGTGTGTCTGCATAGCATTTTTGTGTGTTTACATGTGTATGAACATGTATTTCAATACAGTTTGTGCATGGCCCCAAAACAAAACAAAAGTTGGGCTAAAGCAAGTAGGCTTGAAAGAGAAGCTACTTTTTTGTACATTTTTATGATTTAGGTCACAACTGTAAATGTTTAAAGCTAAAACCATCCATTAGTTAAATGAGGTTAAATGTAGTTCTTACTTGTTTGTGCACTATAACTGGCCCAGAAATCATTTTGCAAAGAGTGAAGACGTGAGCACATATCATATTCACACAATCTTAGACAATGCTGGTACACTGCTCTCAAAGTTATTTTTTAACATGATCCATATTGCCACTTCTTGCACATGTTCATATTGAACTTTGCAGTTTGCCCATTTTTTTATAAGCACCAACATCTACATACATGTACATGTACATATATGACTTGGATTCATGTGTGCTTATATCCATATACATGAATAAGAATAAAGCATAATGATAAAAATGTGATTTGAACAAAACATTTTTATGCAGCCGGTCACCTGAGAACAAAGGTACAGAAAAAAGCTGACAAGTTATCCATGCTATCCAACAAAACATATTGTGTTCCGTTGAGTAAACAGCATTGGTTTCTTCTGTGGTTGAGTCGTTCAGTTCTTGCCCCATGTTGAGTTACATGTATATTCATTAAAGCTAAAATGTGGCAAAGGTGTACAACACCTGTGCAAAAGGCCTTCTTATTCATTCCATTGTGACTTGGATTTGACATGCGATTTGCTTGGAACTGGACTCTTGGTCGAAGGTTGAACAATCTGGCCGACTTCACTTAGAATCTATACTAGAACCATACAAACAGAACAGCAGATACATGTTAAGAATGCATTTGCAGGCATGTTTATTCACCTATGTATGCGAATCATTCATTCATTCTTGACTTTAGGAAATACAGAGGGTCGGATAGAGATTCCATCTTGCCCACTTTGGAGTCCAAGATCAAGTTGAGAACAGTTACTGCTCATCATGATGAAATGTTTTGAAGACTCTTTTGTTGCATTTTGCAAGCCATGCTGATGAGAAGGAATGCTTATAAGGAATCAAGTCCTTGAAAGACAACTGATGGATGGTGGCAAATCCTGTTGTGTCACAACCAAGCAACATATCTTCTTTACGCTACTCAGGGAAATTTGGATTTGCAAGGAAAACCGTAGATGTTCTAAAAACTGCTTGACAAGTTTTGTACTTAAACATGGAAGTCAAGCAAGGGTCATCGACAAAGTTGAAAGCCGACTTCTTCCGTGACACTAAAACCGCAAGCTCCACTCCCGGCTACACATCAGATGAGTCATCTGCTCTGATGGGTGGTGGTGTGGAAGTAATTTTGCCCAGCGCCGAATCGACGGCCGGGAAGACGTCCAGCTTCGGCGCGGTGTTCATCGTTGTGAATGCCTGCATCGGTGCTGGATTGCTGAATTTCCCGTCTGCCTATCAGGCCGCTGGTGGCGTGTCAGTTGGGGCTAGTATGCAAGTGGTAAATAGGGCTCTTATATGTTTGAATTAAGATGTCTTAGACCTAAAGCATAATGACGTCGAGCTGTGTTTACATGCGCTTTCCTATGGGGACTCGATGGATTGCATCCCAATGTAAACAAAGTGGGACATTATTATGCTACAGGTCTTTTGTTTGGGCTGAATTCAAGTTCCTTAACTCCCATAAAGTTCTTGTAAATCCCTCCAAGGCCGTCACAAGTCATCCAGTCTAAAGTCCAGTCGCAAGCTTTTCAAATAAATGATGATGAAAGTATTCCGAACTCATTTTTAGCTTGTAAATTTTGACTCTGCTTGTGACTTTTCACCACCAGTTCAAAGCTCGAGATGGAGCAGTGAACTTTGAACATTTCTCTGTTCTCATGCCTATTTTTATTGTGCAGCTTTTCCTGTTTCTGATCATTTCGTCTCTACTGGTCTTGGCCGTCTGCGCCGACGTACAAAACTCGGCGTCCTACCAGGACATTATGCAGTCAATGTGCGGCACAGTGGGTAACTTAGCCTGTGCAACCTGCGTCATCATCTACTGCTTTGGGACCTGTGTGGCGTTCTTTATCATCATGGGAGACCAGCTGGACGGCAGTAGGTTTTAGTCGTTAGTAGTGGTAACAACATTTAGAAGTCACACAACTGACTGTACCTGTTTTTTAAAGGTGCCGAGGTGTTGCAATTATCCCATCTCATCGGGCTCATAACATCTAAACCTGCTGGAAACCATCTCAGCTCCCTGGGGAATGTACAGCTTGATGTTAGCATTTCAGGCTCATACCGGTCAACGAAACAGCTATCTCTGCCCCCCCAGTACCCATTTGTACTCCTGGGTGGAGAGAGGCACATAGGGTAAAGTGACGTGCCCAAGATCATAACCATGTAACCAGGTGCTTGATTGAAATCCTTTTTTATTCCACAAAGTATATATTAGTATATTATTATATTAACTTCATAATGCTTAGTAAAATGGTTGGAAGAGTTACAACAGTTTAGCCACTCAGAGGGACCTCTCGTACCCATCCACAAATGTGTCAATTTGTCACAAAATATGCCCCCAACTTCATGGAAAGACCAGGGCTCCCAGTATTTTGTCTGACCTTCAAAATAGTTGAGTCAGGTCATTGTGTCCATCATGTATGCAGTTTTCACTCCAACAGTTATTGTTATTCTGGCTGTTTTTTTAGTTTTAGCTCTAGCAACGCACAATGAAGACACAGGGCATTGGTACACAGACCGAAAGTTTACCATCACCGTCCTAGCAGTTTTGATTGTTTTGCCCCTCTGTCTTCCAAAGAACATCAGCATCTTGAAGTGGCCGAGGTAGGGGGATGTTTTACGTTGGTGCTGTGAGGATCATGGGTCGAGAAATGGGCTTTATCTGCACAGGGTCTTTGAATGGTACCCTGTGGAATACTCAATTAAGGTCAAGTGGAGAAAGTTTGCCTATGTTCACTGGTTCACACATGCATAGCACAGTGTTTGTACATTTAATTTTTCAATGGAATGTATTCAGCCAGATTTTCAGCAGAATGTGTACAACCAAGTTTCAACCCCATACAAACAAGTTACACAACCAAATTTTTAACTGAATGTGCACAAATGAAATTGAAATTGAATGTGCTCAGAAATTAATAACACCCCTTTCAGTGAACTTTTCTGATCTCCTTTTAGAGACGGCTATGATTGTGTCTTGTCATGAAGCTACAAACCCATTGTGCTCTCACTCGGCCTCACAGGAAGGCTGTGAGATTCCAAGTTAGATGTTATGCTTTTTGTTTCCCTCATCTACAGCTCTGTTGGAGTTATTGGGACCATTTACGTTGCCGTGGTGGTAGTTGCCAACTACTACCTGCTTCCGGCCAATGCAGCCACGCACATAGTGACCAGGCCCACATCTTGGACCGAGGTGTTTGCTGCTGTGCCCACGATATGTTTTGGCTTCCAAGTGAGCTCTTGAAAAAAAACCAGTTTTCATTCTGAGTGAATTACAAGCCCTCAAATGAGAGACTTGAACTGGGTAACTAAAATTGAAGTACACTGTGCCTGCTGTTACAGAGTTCCAGCTTGTTCTTGTTGATTGAAAAAAAATCCATCCTCAGTAATCTGTAATAGGTTGCAGATCCATACTTTTACATAAATCCCACTTAATCTTATACAAATTAATAAGAGTGTGCGACATAAAAGGGTGACTCGATAGTTGAATTGACGTGAAGTTTGTTCTTTAAACTCGCCAAACTTGAAATTCTCAAGCTGGAATCTGATTGGCTGAAGTTTTTTTTTAGTGATAACGAGTGTCATAGGTCATTTAGGTTGCACTGTGACTGTGTCAACTATTGAACATGCAGTGCCACATCAGCTCCGTGCCGGTGTACGCTAGCCTGAAGGAGCGCACGTTGGGCCAGTTTGGCAGGGTGATTACTGGTGCCCTGCTCATCGCCACGGTGACTTACATACTGACGGGCGTCTACGGATCCCTTACATTTGGTGACCAGGTGTGCTCTGATGTGCTGCTATCCTACGATGCTGGGAATGTCATGGTGACAGTTGCCAGGGTGATGATTTTAGGCAATATGTTAACGTCCTACCCCATTCTTCATTTTTGTGGCCGGTAAGCGACCTGTCTGAAATTAAAATCAAAGTAACATGAGTAAATGAATCATTTCTACAAAATTGTAAAAGGTGTTAAAGTTATTTTGATGGATTGATGAAAAATGTTTTCTTGCTTTTTACAGGTTAGCTATTGAAACCGTGTACATCACAGCAACGAAACTTTCCCCGGCTGCTGCAGAGTTAACTCAAACTAGACGTCGAATCATTGAGACGTTAACATGGTTTGTCTTGTCGCTGGTGCTGGCGCTGTTTGTGCCCACCATTGGGAGCGTCATCTCAGTCATCGGCGGCCTGGCCGCTGTTTTCATCCTTGTCTTCCCAGGTGAGTGAACGGCCTCCAAACCACGATTTTGGATTTCCACTAAATGCTTTGCTTATGCTCAAAGGTCACATGTGTCATCTCGTTTTACTCTGAATTAAATGTTGCAAGAAAAAAAGTGTATTGTCGCCCTGTGCATTGATTGGTCCGGTACAGGGATATTCCGCTAATTGCTTATGAATGCTTAGTGTTCTCCCTAAGGACACCTGTCTGACATAGACAGCTGGCAGGCAGGAAGTGCCGTAAGCCAGACAGAAATAGCCAGAGCAACAGTCTCAAGAAGTGTAGATTGTGTGAAGGTTTGGCTTAGCAAATGTTTCCTGCACTTTAGGCTTTTCAGTTCTTCCCTTCTCTGTGAGATTGACCCCTGATCTTGGTTAGGAGGTCCCGTAATCTTGAAGTTGGTTCAAGATTCCTTGAACGTGTATCAAGTAGAATGTGCGTGGTAAGCCAAATCTGGTGCTTTTGAAGTTGAAAGTTTACTTGCCATCATAAAGCCTCCTAACAGCTCATTAAGTATTCATGTAGTGACCTCCAGCCACTGTCATGAAAAGTTTATTGGGTTTGTCATGAGCATATGTCAGTGACAAGTCCCAGGAGCTCATTCGAGTCTTCTCTTCTCAGCAAAATCCCAGCTGCTGTGCGTCTGCTCGTGCAAAGCCTCTGTTCTTGTTAACACATCTAATACCCTACTCATCTGAGCTTTCAAGGGAAGGAGACCCATATACTTTAAGCTGATGGGGGAGTTGTCACCAGTTTTTCTTTTCCAGCAAGGGTGTGATTTTTATGATGCAAACCATTTGTTTTTTAATCTCTGGCTTTTGTTGCTTGGACTCTGCGTCCCTCAGGATTGTGCTTGATCCAGTATGCTCTGAGCACTGTCGCTGCCGAACAGAGTCCTGCCAAGAGACGATGCCAGATCGTGCTGGGTGTTGTATTCGTGGCGTTGGGAACGTTCATGTTTGGGGAGAGCGTCACCGAGGCTTTGATGGTGGACTTTGGGGCACTGCCCTCTGGAATCTCAGATTGCTGAACAAGGAGGGCTGGCACGGTTTATGGCGACATTCGGCTCAGGCAGTCGTCAAATTGCCACATCTTGAATTTTCTGCAAGAGATCCTCTTGTCAAGAGTGGAAACAAGTTATTTCAGGGATGTGATTGGTTGCTTTTCATGTAAATGTATAGCGTACATTAGATTAAAACAGAGACAATAACTGAAGCCCATACTTCATCCAGCGTACCCAAAGCAAATTGTAAATGTTGTTACATGATGCACTTAAAGTGAAGCCCATGAAAAAACATAGCACATTACCAAGAGTTGTCATTACCACCACAGATCCTAGGGGGAGACTGGGGCTAGTTGTTAGAGGGGCAGTGTTTCTCTCCTTCCAGTCCAAACAGCTGAGCAAGCTCTAGCCCCAATCACATGGTCAACAATTGACCCTACATGTTCGTGCTTTAATGAGAGCTCATCAGTATGTTGCATCTTAACACCATGGCAAAAAACAACAACTCCCTCGTTACAAATACAAATGGCAGACAAAACCGAACAAATCGAGGGTATTGCATAAAAGAGACAATGAAAATTGCTCCAGATACAAGTGAGCTTATACTTTGCCAGTCTTGATTTTACCTTATAAGGAAAATAAAAGGAACAAAGTAGAACGCGTCTCTGGGTATTGTGTGGAATTATTAGTAGTGTATCATATTTATTTAAACACAGTCCCATAACCCTAACTACCCTATTAAGGTTCCTGAAATTGAAACTGTAGGCTTTTTCAAGATTTGTTGATAGAGTACCACACATACGACTTTGTTGTTCATCTTTGTGAGTTCAAAGAACCTAGGCCTAAGGTGATGTTTGTTTTTGTTTTGGGGACACACTGTAGGTAGAGTGGAGTGACTGGCTAGCGGTACCATGGGTGAGGCTGTGCTTGATTTTGTCAGGTTTGGTACCACTACTCTGGAAATCTCCCGTATACTGCAGGGACATATCCATACCAAATGAATGTGCAATCTTGTTGACGTGTTTAACAGTTTCTGGCCAGTCGTGTGCCAATAATTACTATGAACACCTTATGGATACAACACTACTAGTAGTTTCTGTTGAACATTAGTACTGTTCACTACAACTTGCATCTGGGTAATTTCATAAATTAGGGGTCCAAAGTTTTTCGTGACCCTGTCACATCTGACATGTAGTTTGTAAGTTCAGAACAAATTCTCTGATTTCCAAGAGTGATGAATTAATGATAATTACATACCAAACAACTAGAAATAGTTTGAAATCGATTTCAGTGACATGTCCCTGTCAAGTTACACTTTTAGACCCCAACTTTATAGAATGACCCATCTACAAGTTAGGCCTATTGTTTGGTACTCAGTGGAATAACTGCGGTGCCCCCTTTTTTTTTCGAGGGGACACACAAAAGAATAAGTTGCAGCAAATAAACTCAGAGATTTCAAATGGGAGCAGAGGCGCGTGGGAGTGTATTGTACAAAAGCTTGGTGGACAGATTAATTCAGCATTCATAAATACCCCAGACATGCCCGCTGGGTAAATCCGGCGCTGGCACCTATATTATATACTAGGCAAGATATGGGACGGAGGGGTACCCCTCCTTACCTGTCCAATTCCTATACACGCTCTAGACTATTGTTACCTAACACATCCCCCTAGATGTCTGTGAAAAATTCCTGAGATTCCGAGCAAACAATGATCAACGCAAAGGCGGGGGGGGGGGGTTCTCTCCGTCCCATATCCGCTTCAAATGAGCACCTGGATACAAAACGGGTCAATCGATTCTGATTGGGGAAGGTCTCTTCATGCTGCTTGCCACGTGCGCGCTCATTGGAAAATTTGTTCATGGAATATTCCATAAAACAGACGGGGGTGTTCGGGCAAATGGAAGTAAAATTCAACAACAAAATCGATTGAAATCCATCATATATTGACTTCTTTTGACTATCTGACTAAAACGGTTATTTGTGAACGGGAATGAATTACTTTGTGCTTGGTCGGTCTTTCAACAAACATTTAAATTCTTCAAATTCCACTGCAAATCTCAGCATGTTATATTGGGTGAAATCGGTTGGCGAAATTAGCAGCTGCCGATCTTTGAAATCAACTTGCATGTTAATCGGAATACAAGTCATGTATTTTGTTAATTGTCGTGATATTCGCCCCATTCGTTTAAATGCAGTGTTTTTCTTTTCTTTCATTTTTTGTTTCTAATGCCTTTGCGGAAGAACTATTTTTTACAAAGCCAACACCAGTCACAAAGCACTTTGAGTTTGTATGTCTCTGCAATGTCGTAATGGAAAATCAGTTTCGTTTTGAGAAGTTACTCTCAATGTTGGTCGACTTCAGGCGGCCTGTTCATGACACGGGTTTCTTGTTTTTCGCTCTCGAATGGCGGATTATAGGCTACCCCCTTGTCAACTTGAAGGTTTGTAGCGCACACATAGAAAACGCGCGAGATTTTGATTTTTGAACAGCTGAAAAGCAGTAAGATGGCTTACAATGACAATTTTCGCAAAATTAACATTACTAATCTTCCATAACACAGAAATGAATGTAAGTTCTGTTTTTAATAAAAAAAATTCGGGCTATTCACAATAGTGCGCCTCCAAGAGTTTGCAGCGCGTTGGCCAATCACAACGCGCGAAATCTGTTGGCCTTTCTTAACGCGCATTGGATGACAGATTTCGCGCACTGTGATTGGCCAACGCGTTGTAAACTCCTATACCAGGCACGAAATGGGACGAACGAACCTCCCTGACATGTCGTGTAGCAGTGCTACATGCTACACAGCACAAGCCTATGTAATTTCAGGTGCCTTCATAGTCTTGGGTTTGGATACGCAGTATGGTCATAAGGTACCCAGGAACTAGACCAAACCCTTGCCGCCGACCGACCGGACAGACTCACATACATGTACATGTATGTACACGATCATGGAAGCTGGTAAGCCTCAGTTGCATTGACTTGTGCACAAACTCACTGCTACACAGTGCTACAGGCTGGGAAGGGAAAAGTCAGGGGTGGAAATGTGTAGCACAAAAAGTGCTACACCATTGACTTGTGCACAAACTCACTGCTACACAGTGCTACAGGCTGGGAAGGGAAAAGTCGGGGTGGAAATGTGTAGCAAAAAAGTGCTACACCATTGACTTGTGCACAAACTCACTGCTACACAGTGCTACAGGCTGGGAAGGGAAAAGTCAGGGGTGGAAATGTGTAGCAAAAAAGTGCTACACCATTGACTTGTGCACAAACTCTGTGCTACACAGTGCTACAGGCTGGGAAGGGAAAAGTCAGGGGTGGAAATGTGTAGCACAAAAAGTGCTACACCATTGACTTGTGCACAAACTCACTGCTACACAGTGCTACAGGCTGGGAAGGGAAAAGTCGGGGTGGAAATGTGTAGCAAAAAAGTGCTACACCATTGACTTGTGCACAAACTCACTGCTACACAGTGCTACAGGCTGGGAAGGGAAAAGTCAGGGGTGGAAATGTGTAGCACAAAAAGTGCTACACCATTGACTTGTGCACAAACTCACTGCTACACAGTGCTACAGGCTGGGAAGGGAAAAGTCAGGGGTGGAAATCTGTAGCAAAATAGTGCTACACCATTGACTTGTGCACAAACTCTGTGCTACACAGTGCTACAGGCTGGGAAGGGAAAAGTTGGGGTGGAAATCTGTAGCACAAAAAGTGCTACACCATTGACTTGTGCACAAACTCACTGCTACACAGTGCTACAGGCTGGGAAGGGAAAAGTCGGGGGTGGAAATGTGTAGCAAAAAAGTGCTACACCATTGACTTGTGCACAAACTCACTGCTACACAGTGCTACAGGCTGGGAAGGGAAAAGTCAGGGGTGGAAATGTGTAGCACAAAAGTGCTACACCATTGACTTGTGCACAAACTCACTGCTACACAGTGCTACAGGCTGGGAAAGGAAAAGTCAGGGGTGGAAATGTGTAGCAAAAAAGTGCTACACCATTGACTTGTGCACAAACTCACTGCTACGCAGTGCTACAGGCTGGGAAGGGAAAAGTCAGGGGTAGAAATCTTTATGCTTAGAGTACTGTATTGTTAACTCCATCCTCTTTAGTAACAATAACAGGTGCATTTTCTGGAGTCAATTTGGTGAAAATACATAACAGCATTCAGAATCTGTACACTGTGTACCATGCCCAGATATGAATGGCCTAAAGGACTTTTAGAGAATGGCAATTTACTTGAGTAGCAGATTGTGTAATATATGTTTAACATTGTTGTCTATGAATGTACTAAATGCCATTGAAATTTAATTTGTAAAATCTCATGTTAGACCAAGATATTGAAAATTGGTATTTCGAATGGAAATATGTATGAGAAAAATTGACCAAGAAAACGAATGGAACTTATTTCATTATCCGAAGACATGCAATGCTCAAGAACTGAGTTGTTCCTGTGCCGATTCCTATTTTAAAATCCTGATGGCTAATGGAAAATTGCAGCTCACAGAGGAATATAAAGATTGAATAGTTACTGATTAATGCACTTAATATTTTATTTCCATCAAGATCACTAAAATGTTTATCAAACATAATGTTTCTCACCAGGATATATTTAATCACAATTGATGGACACCACCAAAGAAAAAGAATATTGCTTTTTTTGTATCGAATCTTTTTCAAAAGTTACATTTACCTTGAAGAATCCTTACCAAATAGAGTTCCGAAGAGCACAAAGAGTTAAGACTGAATTTGTTGGAGAATGTGAACCACAGATAATTCATTTTTCTTTTTTGGTTGGGCAACATAGTTTGCAGGGATGGGATTGGCCACTTCAAATTAAAGCTAACAAGAATCACCCAAAAGCTGGAATTAATGTAAAAGGTTCCCATACTCAGTACAGAGCAGGAGTATAAAAAAGCGTCAAATCTAGGCCAACATCTGAAACCCCAAAAGTTTAAATCAGCTAAACAGCTTAATTTGTTTTTGGATTACCTTTGGTGTTAATCAAGGAAACTTTAACATTGTTGGGATGCCTTACAATTTGTACCGAGAAGCGAATATGTAAGTGAATACTGGTTCTTCTCCAAGTTAATTTCTGAGTAACAATGAGATTAAAGAGTTGTGACCAGGTTGATTAATGACTATCAGATTAAACTGCATTAATCTCATATAAATCTTGGTGTACTGTCTCTCATTTAAACACACTCAGTACAAACATTTGTTTTAAGCAATGTTAAGAAGGTATACTAAATATACCAAACTAACTATTTTTGTATTATGATGATACATGGAACGATTTAATAAATTTCTAACTTGTTTACACAAATCAAATGTATTTTAATTGACTTAGTTGCCTGCATTTCTTTGTGGAGGCTCGCATCACTGTAATAAATGAACATTCCCCAACCTAGTTATATTGTCCAACTCTGCCCCCTTTTCCATGCTATACTGAAAAAGGCCTAGATGGTTTTACAGTGTTCACACTGGAAATGCATCTGTGCTGCCTCTCTTGCTGATACCTTTAAATTTATGCATTCCTGATAAAACCACTGGCAGCATGTGCAACAGCAGATTCACTTGATTCTCTGAAAAATAAATGGATGAAAATTTAACACCTAAACCATGTTGATCATAACGTCAAACACTCCATTCACTCTGTTTATCTTTGTTTACATTTTTTTCAATCCAAAGGATTGCATCTCTAAAATCGGGCGCACCTTGTGTTGTTTCCGTGTTCTTTTTGTGGGGTTCAGCTTCTTGCATTTTCCACACATATTCTGCTGAAAGAGAGAAGTAGGGTCACATTCAAAGTACATACTTGAGTAATTGTATGCCATGACCAATTTATCACGTATGTGTTTATGTCTTAATAATGCCTTGACCTGATCAAACCCTCCTCATGATTACATCTCTCATCGGATAAAGTCATTTAGGCATAGCATTTGGTACGTTATGAAAAAATACTTTGGCCAGTTTATTTGCACTGTCAGTGGTGACACGTAATTAGCAATTCAACCCTTGAAACAATGCCGGCTTAATCATTATCTCTCATGGACTCTTCTAAGAAAATTACTCAAAATGAAAGAAAACAAAATCAATGTTTACTTACATGTTTTACAATCAATTACTACTTTCGTATCGACAATGAACTTACCAGCTCGGTGTCCACTGGTAGAACTTTACAACGTTCACTGAAAAATAATATTGGTACACCAGAAGGAAGTACTTTAAGATGCGTCTTACACAACAATCTAATACGGAAGGATGTGTTGAGTGTTGAACATGATAGTACGTGTAAATGTATATAATTTCAAGCTTTCACTTTAATACTGAAGCGTGAAATTGTGTTACCTGAGTTCATTATGGTGAAGACTCGTTGAAAACAGACGTCGAGTAGCTTGCTGGAGAGAGACTGAAGTGTCTGTTAAAGTGTAAAGCGAAATGACTGTCAGTATGAATGTCCAAAACTGTTTGCTTCATGTAAATGGTGAAATGAAACTGTACATTTTTTAATACATATGAGGTGGTAAGGTTTTCATTGGCATTCTTTTCAAGAACAATGAAAGCACTGTCACAAACGACTGTTCAATTTACAGTCAGATTCTGCGCTAAAAACCATTACAAAAATCCATTATTTTAACTTCAATAAGCAACCCAGCACTCTGCGACTTGTGTCCGGCATTTATGATTTTTCGTACCGTCATGGTGAATGATGCGACCTCCTTTCTGCTTATTATTTTATTTTGTTCATTTCTCCGGATTTTCCAAGTTCTATTGTCCGCCATCTGAAACAGATCTGTTTTGAAAAGAAAACTTTCATCAATTTCAAAAACTTTTAAAAGCAAGATTACAATACCCGTAAGAGGAAGAAAGGCAAATAATTTAAGATCAGTGATGCTTGGCCTTAAAGCATGGTCTGTCACAAGAAACTGTTTCCGTATAGGTCTATTTCATTCCGTTCGGCTCTTGTAATGTACAAAGATGACGGGTATAGTTTTTGTATTACTTTGCTTACAGGTGCAAGGAAAACAAAATGGGAACAACAACTGATGGGGTCCGTCTACTGTACGTTCCTGCGCCACAACTGCTAAAAACGTTAGACGTCGGTAATGAACAAAACATACAACAGCTACATCCATGTACAGACTATCACAAGTAGTTTTGGATATCAAATCACGCACAAATCGCACAAATCACTATTCATTAAAATGTCATTTGAGATTGATAATGGATGTTGTAAGCCAAATTCAAATTCCAAGTTTAGTTTGAAAATTTTGTAAAAGTTTGATTTAATTGATCGAATTCCAGCATCTACCGGTTTCATTTCCGTAACCGCCCATGCGATGAACACTACAACGATTTCAGCCCCCCTAATAAATATACACCATTCTGTTACACTCAAATTAATAGTTTCCTTATTATGATGCACCAGTGTAACTGCATTTTTTCAACAGGTACGTCACGAGTGTGGTCCGATGTCCGCTCCTTTCACACGTAAGTGAGAGCGGGCGGACGCCGGATAGATAGCACGGTTTGAATGGTATTGACAGCCACTTGTAGTTTGAATTATTGGTCTTCTTACCAACGACTTCTTGGAATGGTGATGAAGCATAAAGACTCCATAAACACGTGCGAAATATACACAGCCTCCTTTCAAAATTGAATTGTACCTGAGTTGGTAAAGCAGCTTGTAAATATTTCCCCACAAATCGTGTCAGTTGAAACATGGAGAAATGAAATTTTCCTTTCTCTGTGACCGAAATGTAGATGTTTCATCTAAATTGTTAAGTGCATTTTCATGGTCAAACTTCTATGTACTTACCGTTGCGTGACATTTTCCTTCTGATACCGTCAATCTCTGTCGAATACCTGTATCTTTCGGCAATATGTAAAGCTTCAGGGGGATACGATCATAAGAATTTAGAGTCAAGGCAGAATGCTTCCTAGACCAAAAGCAACTTCGAGGCGACTGTAAGAATAAACAATCACTTAATTAATGTTATCAGGTGCAGTACGATACATATTCATTACGTGGACGATGTGATAAACATTGCTGATGGTCAACCCGTACTCTGTCTGGATCGACTTATTCTTTAAGAAGACCCACGAAAACATATTAATACAGCTAAGACGGGTCATCGTGTGGGTGAAATCATTGTTTCGAAAGGTCGTTAAGAAAATCTGGGCCCACCTAGAAATGTGCTCCGTCGGGAATTGCATTTGCTAAAGGGGGTATCTTTCGATGTCGTATAACGTGTAGCTGAAAATGGAACTTCTTTTAATTAAAAAAGAGACGCGTGGGACTTAACAATGTACAACCAATTAACTTGCAGTGATTTCTCTCATTTTACATTTAGGCCAAATACAGGCTCGAGGCTAATGCCTTATGGTTTGCGGTGAAGTGTGATGCAACAATTCTTCTCCTGTTTGTGGATTCATAGCATCTGTTATTAGGAAAACAGAAAGAAACAACAGGCCCACATAAAAGAAATCAGAGAGATCAACCTGCAACGTACACGACATATTTCTGGCTTGTTTGTTCTCCTGAAAACAGATGCGATACAGTCTGTTGGACTGCCGAAATTCTGTACATGGGTACAAAGTAGTAAGTAATATGGGCAAACACAATCATTGCAAGCGCCCTTCGCAACTCATCTATGAAAACACAATAAATACTACGCTACGTAATGTTCCATAAATGTACATTGGCAAGTGCATCAGCGGTAAACAGTCAACTGTTTCTTGTAAACGCAGGCGTCGTAGACCGACCGACCTTCGCATCTGCAAAATAAAACAATCTGTCCAAAAGCTACAAAGGTTCGTTTGATCAATTGGACTAAAAAATTGATCATTTGGGAGGTTTCAATGCGTAGGCCATACCGTCGACAAATGCAATAAAGGAGTTCATCTTGTGAACATCACATTTAATGCAGGTTTTTCCAGCGGATGTTATTTCTGTCACCAACATTCACATATGAGAATATTACGAAGAGGCTTGTCCCATCTCCTATTTACGTGAAAAAGTCGAATACGTTTTGAAACAGCAATTAGTGTGGGGTCCATGCTGTTTCAGTGTTAGTGGCAGCTAGGGGTCCATGCCATGCAGCAGCCTTCTGCATAAAAAGCGCGTCAATTCATCACCTTAGCCACGATAGTGATGAAGGTCTTTTCTTGACATACCTCAGGGGTGTTTTCAGTTTGTATTGTGTAATTTGTAATTCTCCGTGTCAAGTGTTATGTTTGTTGTTTATGTCTTGATACATTCCCCTTAGAAATGATATGAATGAGCGCTGGAGCCAAGCGTTGGGTAGCCGTTAAAACCGCTGTAACTCACACGTCCGTTAGGTTTATTTCAATAGTGTAGGAGAAACGCGTTTACGAATCATGCACGGATGTAAACACGTACATACACTACAGGCAAATGTTGATCATTTTAAAAACTAAAAAAGTAGAACAATCGAATATGCATCATTTTGAAGTCATAACACCTAGATGACTATATACAAAGGCTATAGAATCAGAATGTGACAAATCATGGAGGAATGTCTATTTCTTCCTCTATGGACAAATGCAATCCAGAGTGGAGGACTAGCCAAAAGCAACATGGTCTTCAGCGATGAGAATGGGTAATGAGAGCGCCCTCAATATCATGAAAAGAACTGTAACAATTTCATATGCATCCTGAGTACTAAAAGATGACGTTATTGATAAAAAAAAACACATTACCAAGTTGACGGCAAGGCTCTTACTCCCTATAAGGAAACCAGCGACAACGATAACAATATGAAACTTGTTCAAAAGAGTTCTCAACGCTTTTCAATACCACCTTCTCGCACGTTTGCAAGTCCTCGGCAAGTGTGAATAAATGGTGTACACAACGTCTTGGATTATAATTTACATCATTTTCCGAAAGAAAGGAATAACTATTACCGACATTGTGTGTTTGTTGACAAGAAGAACGAGTGTTTCCAGACTTCAGGCTGCGCTTAAAGCAATAGAAAATAGCTGCCACTTGTGTATGGGTAAAAGTCAATAGAGCTTGACTTGACCCCTCATCGCGCGCTTCCGCAACCCTTGGATAGGAATACTCACTTGCATTGATTTCACAAGTTTTGCTGTTTTTCTTTTTATTTAATTCCCAAAAAAATCCAACTCCGAAAAGGGAAACATCCTGCCGAAAATTGACCCATGCATCATTTCCAAAAATATAAAATTCACGAATAACAGTGAAATGCGGCAGTCTCGTACGCAGATGAACATTTACAGTTTGAGATTTGATGGTAGTCGGGCGGTAAAAGCCGAACTATTTTACACAGTTTATAATTTATAAGTAATACACTTAAAGTGCACTTAATTTACGAAAGATTTTTTTTAATGTTACCTATGCTGAAAACTGCGTGATGCGGAATCTCGAACCCATGGCCTGCAAGTAGGTAAATCTGACCAATGTTATACAATCTCAATTCACTAATATTAGCGTGAGAAGTGAAAACAATAACGTACACGAACATTGTGAGACCGAGGTACGATATCGCCGGAAGTGAAAGGTGGTTATGAACTAAACTTCGTTTTTAAGAATCCCATGTGATTTATCTTGTACATTGCTCGAGGGAGAAAAAGGTTAAAATTCCAACACGCGGTTTTCACGGGATGGTTTCAGTAAGGATTTATTTTTCCCAAATTACCAAACGTGATAGGACGGCACAATGTAAAATCGCCACATGCAGACAGCGCAGGGTTCCAGAAGCTGGCAGCATGACCTTTTACTTTCAGTCTCTATAACGGGAAGGAAGCAGATGACGAGACAATGGCGGGGCAAGACGATATGCAAGTTTATATTTAAAGTTTATATGTAAAGTAAATTAATGGGTTCAATTTGAGTAAAAGCCAAGCGACAAGATATTTAACAATGCAAAATAAAATGAATTTAGATTACATTAGAATAAACACACACACACAAAACAAAAACAAACAAACAATGACCACATATCCTAGCCATTCGTCAAATGATATAACAGTTCTTTTAAGATGGGCACTTGCACTGACATCTCATAGAAAAGAATTTGGTATGACATGATATAATACGGTTGAAGTGAAATCCAACACACGGATTTGGGTTCAAAATTTATTCCAAAATAACTGCAGAAAAAGCGTCTGAGAAGGTTAATAACTACCCTTTACAATTTAAGGTAAAAGACGTAACAATTAAATGTGCCAGATTTGACACTGGGGGGTCAAATCAAGCAATAACAAAGACCAGAACATTTAATTCCCTGGGCGTGCAAATAGTTTTCGTGACATAAATTACTGACGAAAAATTATGGTGGTAGAAGAGGTTTTTTGTGGTTTTGAAAGTGATGGTGCGTAGTAAGCGCTGGCTGGGTGCTTTGTCAATGGACATAACAGGCATGCCAGAAAATGACGAGTGGCCAAATGTTACGGCCTTGGCGGTTCAAACTTCAAAACTGCGTCCTTCCCTGGATTTAGCATCCAGTTGGGGTCACTGTAATCTATCACATGTGACACTGTCGAGCACAAACGCAATGTTCTTAATATGAGGTATAATGAAATGTTATCAGTCAACAGATTTTCGACTAAGTCAAATGAAATGTTGCATCCAGCTTACCACTTTTAAAGATTTTCTAAAACATGTCAAGTCCAAATGAACTAAGCAGTATACATACTTTATTTCACATTAACGAAAGCTATCACAATGAATACTAACAACCAACAGCACCAAAAAACCCAGAAATCAAATACCATGGACAAAACTAGGGGACACATATTTCGTCTGTACACAAACGTCTACAGGAGTAAGTTTTATACACTGCGTTCGCATACAGAAAAGGTTAATTTGTATGTCGAACTATTGAAACATAAGTCCACACATGAATCATCTTTACTTGCGCCAAAAATTAACAAACATAATAAATGATGAAAATAATCACACACTGTGCATGTTAAAACAAATACACATTGCCGCATGACTAGAAAACAACAGATATCAGTAGTAAAATTAAAATTCTACGCATACTGAGTGGTGCTTAATCAAATGTTCAACCCGATCCAGAAATGATTCATTTATACAAAAACCACTTCAGGCAAACACTACACATACAAAGTCATCTACAAAATGTAATACAAAGGAATACAGGATACACGTACAGGATCGGGCAGCATTGATATACATGTAAACGAAAGTCAACATGGCAACCGTTGGTATCAATAAACACTCCACGTCAACACCTAAACATCTAGCAAAAGCTGAGATGTAAGAAGTTCCCACACCTTTTGTATGCAGCACGCGTGCAACAATGCTGAAATCAAGGGCAAATATTTCCAGTAAAGAGCTAAATCAGCCAATGGCATGAAGTTTGAAATATCTAGGAAATACAACTGACCATACAAAAGTTTTGATTAGAAAGTGATGCAGGCAGGTATTAAAATTAAATTTTATCGGATAACAATTGTGCCACTTAATATTACCACGTAACAGCAGTGCAGTAAATCGTTCCTTTCAATAACACTTTGAAATGAAGGTCGAAAACGAGAGTTACGCAAACCAAATACTCGTATTTGTGGTGGAAGTTTCAAGAAAATCGGAAATTAAGCAATATATTCTTGTAAAGTAAGTTTCCCTAATTTATGTTACATTTGTTCTTTTGAGGTAAAAACAAAGTCAATCAACGACCAAGAACTCGAATCAAAGCGGCATGACCGAAATACCCTGTTGACAAAAACCAGGCTTGTACAGTGTCAGGCCAGAGCTATAAATGTCATTTATCGGAAAACAGTGACAGCACAAAGGTCTAGATCAACCATCCCAAAAGAAAAAAATTAAATAACTTTGACTATGCTTTTGGAAAATACATCTTTAGTTATCAGCACTCAAAGGGAGCACAACTGATTAACTGGAGCACTGTGCAATTTACCCTTGGAACTAATTTTCCGAACAAACCTTCATGCAAGTTCAAGATGGAATCCCATCACCTAGCAGTATCCATGATATACATTTACCTTTGACAATTGTTAATTCCCTGCAGATAGTCAATGTTCCTTCTGGTTTTCTCCATAAAATTATGCTGGATTTCAAGCTCAATTTTGGTCAGCTTTCAGGGGCAACACCAACCCACTACCAACACTAACCAACACTAATAAAATGATTGGTAAGTCTGAACAAGTTATAAAAAAGTACAGGTTTCGTGTTTTTCAAGCAGCATGTTTGCTCAAAGACACACAATGTCACTTTCCAGTTTTGTTTGCACTTTAAAATTGCCAAATACCGTAGTTTGATTGGATTTGGCCCATTAAGAAATAAATGATAACAGCAAGAATTAAAAGTGTATACATGCTGCAAGACAACTGCAAAATACTGGGTTGGTTTGAAAATTGCATCATTTTAAAAACACTCACTTATCAGTTGGCAACCTTCTTTTACACGATTTAGTCTTGTAAATTTCAGTGAACAAAAGAGAGGCCAACATATACCAAAAAAAAAAAACAAGGTCAAAAATGCTGAACCAGTGTTGTGAACAAGTATGCAAAGCCACCACAGTATTACATTGTCAATATATACTTTCACCTGTTCCATGTACATAACAGTAGAAAGCTCTATTAATTTTATTATTTTTTTTTATTTATTAATTGGAATATAACAATTTCTGCATGTGAGCTCACTTTGTGGATAGAGGTTACATACAGTTACTTTTTACCACAATCCTAAATATTGAAAGTGGCATCAAGGACTGCTTCAAACTAAGTAGTGCTGGTGCTCTTTACAACCGGAAGCAATGGGTCGTAACCGCTATTGTAACAATACTCAGTGTACTTGTTACGCCGAACCACCATTCTGTGCAAATAAAACAAATGGTGTAATTTTGGCATGGCACACAATATTTTTTTATATCGTGACAGCCACACGAAGGTTTGCTCAGCGCAAAGAGTATTGTCCGTCTCCAACAGATGATCATCTGGGTTATACTTTGTTCTGCACAGCTTGTCGGTGTGGTTGCGTACATGTAACCTGTCTACACACTTGTGCAGATTCAACCACATGTGAGACCATGGCCACGCAAGTGGTAACGGTTTCCTAGCAACGTTCATGTTGTCCAAGTGGCACATATTATCGTACACTATGGACAAATTGGACCACGAAGTAGACGGCACCGTCCTCAAGAAAGGAAACAGCCAGGCTATGAGAATCAGGAAGACCTGTGAGGGTGACTCTGATCTGTAGATACACAATACATTTACGGGAATACAAAGTAAAAAGGGGAGAATTATATGAAAATGCTTTTTTTTTGTTAATGAAATATGAAATCACGATATCGTAACATCTTGTTTACTTTCGGTGCCGATTGAAATTGAAGAAAAAATCAAAGTAAATGGGAGCACAAATTATATGGACTCTTGGGCAGAAATTACAGATTTTGTCTGTATAAAACACAGCGCAAATGGCTTTTTATTTTTTTTTAATTATTTCTGATTTAATACTTTACACATGTCAACATATTTTAAGATCATTACATGACAGTAATTTAAAATGACAACCTTTCCGCATCTAGCAATCTCCATAATTTTGCACACCATGGTTATTTACTTCAGAGGATAAAGTAGGTTAAACTCTGTCAAAGTTAATGACTTCAGGTCAAGGAACGAACTAAACGTTCACGACTGGCCTAGCAACAGTCCGGATCTCAACGCAATAAAAAATCTCAGAAAGGTTGAGAAAGAAAAGGTTGCAGAAAAACAGCCATCAAATACCAAGGCCTCAGTTTAGGCCATCAAACAGTCTGTTAGAAGGAAATAAGGGTGGACTACTGTCAGTCTCTCGTAACCAACATGCCGTATAACATTCAGGAGGTAATCGCAGAAAATTGAGGGCACGTTAAACATTAGACTGTCCACACATATTGAGTTATTGACATGCGGTCAACAAGCAATTCAGGCAAGACAAAATAATGAACATTTGAAATCGATGTCAATTCCAAACATTTATTTCAAAAAAGTTAGGTTTTTCCTCCGAGCTAATGCATTTTTTAATGGGCAGTCTTCAACTGTTCATACTGTCTGGAATTCTTTTTACTTTAGCTGCACTTTTAAAAAAGGTGCACTAGATAACAGCTTAAAAAGAGGAGCATTATGAAGATTTAACAGAAAAGGATCAATGTCCAATGCCTATTTCAGATTAAATTTCAGAACATACTCACTTGTACAAAGTTTTCCAAAACTCAATATGGCCACCAGCACGAACAACAAATAAATGCCCCCTTGACCACTTCTGAAGTCGTTTCTTGCCTCCAACATCCTTCTTACAGGTCGATGGTATTTCTTCCACACATTCATTCAGCATGGTGGAAATGGAGTAGCTGTGTTCATTGAGGAAGGCTGTTGTTCCTATTGTCAATGTGGGTTGCGATAGTAAGAAGAGTAGTTCAGATCACAGGAATATAGGGTTACATGAGGAGATGTTCAGACTCCTTTTGTATAGTGTGGTATTTTGAATGAATGACAATAATGTCTCCAACCTTGGTCTGTTTCATACTATCTATATGCAAAACAAGACATGGGATGTAGGGTAACCCCTACAAGTAACTAAAAATATTTTTCTCACATAAAGCCAATTGACGGGCAAAAGCAGCTCCAAAAATTGTCAAAGTCTATGGTAGCACATGCATATTCGAATGTGTATGCATGTTTCGATTGCCAATTGCATGTGCGTCACAAGAGTATGGAACTTAGACTCTGTTGATATCTATTTAAGTTGTACCCCAAGTCACAATTCATATCAATGATAACAAGACAGACATTATAGACTATTGAGAATGAACACATGAACCTTGCCCTTTTTTCACATAACACAAAATAATGAGATTCACATTGGATACTTTATGGAAAGCTTGGGTTTCGAAAGGTCAACCGTAATTTGTGGTTGTTTCACAGATAAACGAGAATTTTATAATGTCTAGAATGTAATGTATGCTTGCATTTCCATACGTGTACATTTATCTAACAATATTCCAGGCACAGAATTTCTTTACATCTTTTCAACACAGTGGTTTGTTAAGGTAAAAACAACGCAATGTAGAATTTTTGGCAAGAATTATTCATCCATTTACAATATGATTGTACAGATTACGCATTGAAATTTCAAAGGAGACAATTCAGGTGTAGGCAGCAAGGGTAACTACTGAAAAATAAATGCCCCTGGTGCAGCATTTCTCACCTTGGGCATCCACTACAGATTCACCACAACACGACACTGGCTGCAACTTGGACAGGACTCCACCAACTTTAGTGATTGTTTCTTCTGTTGAAAACAAGAACAAAAAATCAGCATAAATTTGCATATCATTCGGTAAATGTATCTTACACATTCAGATCAGTTTGTAATAATAACAAATATAATGGTTTAAAAATAAGGGAAAAAAACTAAGAGGGTGGATGGCCTTAAGATGTGCACAGGACAATGGGCACAAGTCACGTCAAACCAGGCTTACCCCATTCAAAGATTTATTCGCATTAGCACATGCCCTTTGAATCAAAACAGCTCAAAATATGATGGAGTTCACTTAGAAATTTCAAGAATGTTATTGAACTACTCAAGCACTGAAACCCCTCGGCATAACTTGCAAACAGCAGCTTTTTGAAAATAGACTAACTTTTTTATGGGGGGGGGGGCCTAATACCTTGCGAGTCTTGAGCAGTTTTTAACATGATTGCCATTTTGCTGCTGGCTTTTGAAATGTACATTATAGTGCCTCCATTGCTTCTTTATCAAATGGTACCAGGTCTGGCCAGTTCATGAAATTTTGTATTAACAACAGGAACAAGCGTAATTGTATAAACAGGTTACATTCAATTTTTCAATGACAATGTATGCAATACTGCAATTCAAGATTACACTTACAGAGATGACTACCCCACAAGGGAAAAAAGAAATTTTTTTTACCATGTTTGGATGTTCATTTTGGTCTAAAAACATCAGACACAAAAATTATTGAAAAAGGTTATAAACAAAAAGGGCTTTAATTTGGAACAGGTGCCTGTGGCCGTGATTAACAATCTCCACATGGAATGACGAATGCACCGAACAATTTGCGTGGACCCAATGGTCTTTGTCATTCTACTGTAAATACAACATAATGATCAGAACAAGTCAGGGCCAAAACAAAATGGTTCCACCAAACAAACTGGCCAAATGGACTTACGATTGCAATTAGCATCACATGCAAGGACTAAGTTCGCAGCAGTATTGTCAAGAGGTGTTGATGGGTCTTCACTCGCAGTCAATGTTGATGCCCCGTCACATGCAGTCAGCATAGTTAAGCCTTCACTTGCAGTTGACGTTGATGGGCCTTCGTTCGCAGTTGATATGGATCTCCCTTCACTTGCAGTTACTGCCGATCTGCCTTCCCTCGTAGTTGATGTTGATGGGCCTTCGCTATCACGCAATGGCGTAGGGCCTCCAATGTCAGCAGCGGAAAGGCCTTCAACACAAAGATTACATCAATAACAAGTCCGTTTGAAATTCTTCTTTGAATAAATGCAAGTTACGATGGAAACGTAAAGAAAGCATGAAAAAGGTATGATAGAAAAATTTAAAGGAAGTACATTTTGAACATACAAACTACAACTTGCTCAAACAACGCAGAAGAGAAAATAATAAGATGCAAAAAGAAAAACACACAAAAACACAAGGAATAAAAGGTCCCAATCGGCCAGCTATATAATCATGCAAACATGAAGAAAAAAAGAAGAGTATTGCGGCCCATGTGAAAGAACAGCCACAGTACAAAAAGAATTAATCTTTTCAGATTAAATGTACAGTGTTCTCCACAGCCTAAGATTAAAACTGGGCGACATATGATGTGAGCCCGGACCTTGAAACCATAACGGCATCTGGTGCCCGCCACAGGAAATTTTTTATTCTAATTGCTTTGTGGTGCAATCTGAGGTATTTCCTGGGCACCTTTTTTGGACTCCTTGAATCAGATTGGCTTATGTTGAAATGAAGGCAAGATTGTTATCAGTAGGTCATCAAAAGTTGATTTTATTTTGCGGGGTATTTCTTTATTTACTCATCAGAACTTGCCATTGAGCGGATGGTTCGGGATTACATGTACGTACGTTTGCGCAACATGAATGGATCGTGCATGGTCGCTTTCTAAAATCTGGGTATCAAAAATAACTCCATGGTCTGATTCCAGCCACAGAATCATTTCACTTCGGTGAAATGCAGTCAGTCATCAAGTTCAGTTTTGACTGTTTTTCAGCTGTACTGTGAGCAATCAGCATCTATCCCCCTGCCCTGCACAGTTGACAAACCCATTACGTCACATACATGTGCAATGTACAATTCACAACTAGGAAAAATATGCAATGATTTTAAGCCAATTTACATTAAAAAGTCTCCAAAAATTATTTTGATTACTTCTTTTCTGCATTGTATATGTTTGCAGAAAAAAAAAGTGTACAAGAAGTTACACTTCACCAAAAATTGTTTGAGAATTTAGAACACATAAGAAGATGTTATCGAAGCAGAAAAAAGGAAGTTTTATTCAAAGCAATTCCAATCTATGAAAAAAAAATGGAAATGTGGAGATCAACTTCAGACTCATATCTGGGAAAACAATTTGGTAATAATCTGAAATGGGAAAGTCACATTTTGGATGTTACCACTAACTGTAGGAATCATTGGGCATTATCGGGAGAAACTTCAAAACCTGTCAAGTTGGTGTATAAACACAGTTATACAAATCATTGATCCTGCCTAAACTTATGTATGGTTCTGCAGCCTGGTATCCAACAAAAAAGAATGAGAAACCCCGTCTTGACATGATCCAGAGATCGGCTACTCATCTGTGTTTGGATGACTACTCTAGGGAAGGGAGTGTTACTGAAATGCAGCACCGACTGGACTGGCCAAACCTTGAAGTTAACTGGAGGGTCGTTAGATTATCTCTGATGTATCAAATTAGCCCCAACTTATTTGATATAAAGTGGGAACATCACCTGTGTAAACCCTCTAGAAGCACCAGAGGACACCATTGCTTATCATTTATACAAATAACAGCAAAATCAACTACTTATGTGAACAGCCTTTTTCCATGAACAATCCCTCACTGGAATACCTTGCCACACAATATTCTGGACATAGATATGTATGACTCCTTCAAATCTGCACTAACAGATCATTTTCAGTAATTTCATAGCCCAGCCAGCACCAGGTCTTTAGGTCATCTCTGATGAGAAGCGGATACCTGTTTCAACAGATTCACAAATCCTGATCCACAACTTTGATCACTAGTGGTGCCAAGTGCTTTTCTGTTGTGTTGAATAATGATGGCAAACTCATCCTGTTCGTTTCATAAAGTGCGATAAACTTTCTTTGGGTTTGCATAAGTAGTGCAGATGGTGGAGAAATCCAATAGAAGAAATAGCAGGCCGGTGAGAATTTAAGCGGGGCGGCACAAGTTTGGTGGGGCAGTCTAAAGTTTTGCCAGGGTGGCCCGCCCTGCTAGAACAATGACTGTAAATTTTCATTTTATTTATCAAGCAAAATGTTCTACATAACAATAGATGCAGGCATAGACAGGAGCACACAAAAATAATAGTATTCACAGTGATTAAGCTTTAACCCTTGGAGGGATTTACGTTTTACTCCTATCAAAATGACAAGTACATGTAAACTCGACAAACAGGCAAACAGAAAATCAACCAAGTATGGATGAATGCAAGAGGACAAAAGGAAAGGTCAAGAAAGCTGCAGGCTTGATAAAGGGGAAAAGGATCAAGGGGACTGGTTGAATAACAAAGGAATGTAAGCAGGGAAGAGATCAAAGAAAAAATACAATGGATGGAACTGGACTGCAGACAAAAAAGAAGGGAAATAAAAGAGTGTTAATAAGTAGGTTCATTCTTGGATGCTCAGGCCATGGGGTTGTACAGTATGGTGCAGAGGTATTCATTCAGAGCTTCTCCCAGGTGACAAACAGGCAAACAGAAAATCAACCAAGTATGAAGGAATGCAAGAGGACAAAAGGAAAGGTCAAGAAAGCTGCAGGCTGGATAAAGGGGCAAAGGATTTGTGACCTGTCACCACAAAATGAGCTAACTTCACACATACGAGATATTGGTAATTTTTGGATTTAGCAGAAATTGAGCTTTCCAATGGCATGTACATGGAACACTTAGGGTAGAAGTACAAGGTGACAATGTGACATTATTCTGGCAGGTTTGCATCTTTGTTCCCGACATTGTTTCAACATTTCAGACCAGGAACAGATAGTGCTATCGTCAAAATTGCTAAGGAAATGACAATTTGCAATATGTTATTCTGCAAAATATTTGAAAATAAATAGGAAGTGGTTTACTCTTTCCAAAAATTAACAAACCAAAACATTGACCTCTAACTTCAATATGACTCTGAACCCTCAAAACAGGAAAGAGTGGGATGCTACTTTACTCTCATTTTGTCGTGACAGGTCACATATTTGACATCAGAAGAGCTACAAGTGATGGTACCTCTGGTTCAGTGGGTGGTAACGCAGGAGTGTCAACAGTAATGTATCTGATTCCAGGACATGGTTCTGGCAAACAGCACATCTGTTAAAATCCAAGCTCAAGGTGCCATGCTGGGATGGGGAAGGGTGGGGGGGGGAACTCTGGCCGGGTGAAAAGGTCAGATGGCTTGCAGGGTCGCCTTTAGAAGTTTTGTATTACAAAAACCCCTGGCCACAATTAAGCATGACACTCTCCTCATTAATCCTCAGCCAAACCCATTACTCCTCAGCCTAACTATGGAATGCCCTACCATGGCATATACAGAGTGAGCAAAGCCACACCATTGTAACATGTACAGTTAAAACTTAACTTTGTAATATTGCATTTGTCCAGTGACATATTAAACTGCAAGATTCAGGATTTTATTAATTTTAACTAGTAGGGTTATTAAAATTTTTTAGTTTTTATCTTAACGTAGGTTCAGCTGTGATTCGTTATTTTAGTGTCACTGTGTCTGGTATAATTACTTTTCTTTTATCGTAGGTAAGGAGCAGGCCAAACAAAACAATGTTCGAGGAAGTTTCTGTTTCTTTGGATAATTGATTTGGTTTAAGCAGTTCACATGTTTATAGAATAGAAGGTCAAATCGAAATGTTCCTAGGATGGCTCTTAGATTTCATTTGAAAGCAGTCTTTTAGGAAAGTGCATCTAACGTAAGGTTACCATACTTTGGAGAACATTGGTTTTTGTAAGCTAATGCACTGTAGTGAGGTTTTGAGGAATTTAGGATATGGGAGTTCCTCCTTTTTTGTATAGCCTTAGATTGAAAGTGCCTGAAGTCATACGAACCGATTTAACCTTTCCATGTTATCTTTGTATATTTTAGTCATGAGTTTTGGGTATATGTGTACACTTTTGTATTCTTCTATTGCCATGTAGTTGAACATGTATCTTGGATAAGACAGTTTTCTTTGTTCACCCTTCCTATGCCTCAACACATGGTTGGAGCAATTTCAGTTTATGACTAGGGATTAGGATTAGTGTTGCCTGCCTTCCAAGAAGTGGCCAAGTCCTTTGTTAATTGCATCATGATTATTCATGAGTTAAACCTGACTTCTTGTATATACATGTAAGCCCCATGCTTAAGTTGGGATAAGGATGAAGCCTTCACATGTACATGTACTAGCCTTGTATAATGCACTGAATAGTTCTTTGTTGTAGCATTCATTTATAAGTTTTCCATTTTTTTCAGGTTGTTGAAGTTTGATCGTAATTGATTTGTGCCTTTTCTTGATACTGTGTTTGGTTTTGGTTTGTTTTTTTGGGGGGGTCGTTATTTTCTCAATACCCGTTTCTGTTTTTTTAGTACTGCTGATATTTATTGAGAGTATTTTACTAAAAGGTTAAGGTTTACTGGGTCTAAAAGTTGACTTTCTAGGTCTCAAGTTTACGGTCTGAGGTATTTTCACTAATTTGGGTTTTTTTGCTTTTCTTTGACTTTTCATTTTTGTTACTTTTTTATCGGCTAAGAAGTTACTTAATAGATTGTAGATTAGTTTTTTTCTAGATTGGCTCTTGTTTGTTGAATCAAATATTTTTTTCTTTTGACTATTTTTGAGATCAAACACTTTTTCCGTCCTGTCGTATTTTTCTTAAAAATACCTCACGATTTCTCCTTAGTTGATCCCTAGTTAGGTATTATTTTGTGCAAGCGATTTCCCCCCAGAGTTGTCTTCTTCCAGTGTTCCTTTTTTTCAAGTTACATTTTTAAAAAAACATTTTCGGTACAGGTACGTGATCATCTACTTGTCAATGTACATGTACGTGTACTAGCAAGTCACTATCAAACCTTTTAAAATCCAAAATGGCTCTATTTCGGATTTGAGGTGATACAGCATGGAAAGCTCTTTGCAGGACATGTCTAGGATGAGTTCCTCTTAGTAACAAACCTGACTAAATCAAGCATACTTTGACCAGACCAACTGGAAAGAACCTACAGTACATGTAGCAAAAAATGCTGTTACGTGTTATGGGTGCTGGGTTGTTAGGGCTGATATACATAGCAGCAACTGAGACACTCAATAGAAAAAACAAATGGCTTTTCTGGACTATTTAACAATATTCAAAAATTGTATATGCACTGCAAAGAAACTAATGTACAGTTCTAAACCTGGTATTTACAGTTACATACCATGCATAGGCTTAACCTCTTCAAAATAGTAACTTTTACCTGTGGAATCGGTATGAGCATCATCTCCTTTGACTCCACAGTACTTCAGAAAGTCAGCCAGACCAGTTGGAATGCTCGACTGTTTGGCAACTTCGCAGTGCTCTGTGCAAAATGCCTGGCCATATAATGGGGATTTGGTACAGACATCTGGTAGGCTGGGGACTGGGATGCCAGACACTTTATTCTAGAGAGTGGAATAGACAAAATAAGAAAAATTAATCAGGAAATGTTTAATAAATTAATTTAAAAAATGCAGTTAAATGAAATCAAACAAGTTACTAAGCAAAATAAATATGGCTGGGTAACTCAGTTGGTAGAGCACTGGTATGGTATTCCACAGGGCACAGGTTCAAGTCCCCCCCCCAGTCAATTTCTTTGTTCATCTTTGTAATCATTCATAAGCACCTAGTCAGCTTCCCTGTATGATTTGTTTCAAATAAATATAAAAAAAGACCTCATAAACAGTACACTGAGAGAATGCAGAGAGCTTGCCTGAAACACAGAGAATGGACAAATTCTGAAAGGAAACAACTACATGAATGCAAACCTGAATGATCATAATATTCAGAAATTTTCATCCAACTTAAACAATAAATGGCCATAAAAAGTCTAATAAAGCACTGAGCACACTCTCACTAAAAAGGAACGATTTACTGTCAAAAAAAGGAAACAATAAAGTGGATGAATATGGTCATGGTCAAGTTTTTTCATGGCATTCATTGAACACTACATTCAAAGATCTATTTACAGAACTATGACCATATAGGAAAAAGCAATTTTATAATGTAGATAAATAATGCATCTTCTTCATTCTTAATGTGAAGTCCTTTTGCGAGAGGTATTAAATACAATTATGTCTCACTGGTAAGCATTCTTTAAAATGTAATATATAGGTTCTAGTAACACTGAACATAAAAAGTGAAACTGTTTCAATTTACACTCATACCTCACATCGATGCATACAATGCGGAAAACTCAGTTTCCAGATGCCATCTGCCACAAAGACACGGCCGCAACCTATTTCAAATGATTGCAATGATTTCAAAGTATTCATTCTACAAGAAAAATCGACAATAGCAAGCGTACAATTGAGTTGAATGATAATGATCACCTCTATTCACCCAAAGGATATTTACACATACGAACATCACATTTGCTTTGCTACAAAAAGGAAAAGAGGCATATAGAACCCCTTAAAAACATGCCTTAACAATTACAATGCGGTTTCAGTTCTCAAATGAAATTCCAAAACAAGAGTTGTTCCTCAGGGGTTTTAAAAAGTCGAAGGTGGTATCTTACATAAAGGGAAACCAAAAAACATTAGCAAAAAATGTTATAAAGGTAACATAACATAAGCTAAATGCATGCAATTAAATGCAAACACTTCGGCTGCAAAAAATTTAAAAGACAAGTAACTAACCTTTCGCTTCACATTTGGCATGGCAGTTGGTATGATCATAAATCGTCTGCCGACGAATACTTTCAATCTGCTCCAAGAGTTTTTCTCGGTCTCCATCTGTCTTGAGCAAACCAAACATATCAAGTCGTCTGCGTTCACGTAGTTCATTGTGCAGCTCTCCATGAAAGAATGCTGAGGAAACCTGTTTACTGGAGATCCCTAAAACAAACACAAACCCAAGGGTGTGATTTCATAGTAATTAAATATGAAAATTGTGTGCGAACACACCTGTCACAGTAACATTTAGGTACTGCAGGCCTGGGTCAGGGTGGTTACATAAACATCCATTGGTTCATTGACTTCAGGGGTGTCACACAAAAGAGGAAAAAACAGTATCTACATTTACCACACAAACTTGTCTGTGGGGGATAGAATGCACTGTTACGAAATCATACAATAATTTGGTTTCTGATGCCATCCACAAACACATAATATACTTATTCTTTGCTACATATATGACACATTTGATGGAGTGATGGTTTCATTAACAGTGTACTTCCAAGATGATAGCGTAAGGTCAGCTTTAATTTGCACTTTTTATAAATGATGTCCGAAAGTTGAACGGATGTAACGCTGCATTTGGGATGATAAACGAAATGATTTTTCAGATTTTTAGAAGTTTTTGATTTGTTAAAAAGCTTGAGTTTTATTATTTACAACATAACTATTAATATTTATGATAAGGTTAGGGCAACACATGCTAAGCAGCAAAAAGCGGAAGTTGAATACTACAATGTACTATGCAACATTTCAGTACAAGTACATGTTGGCCTGAGTCAGAGATTGTTGCAAGCCAGTTAAAGATCATGTGATGTAAGCTAAACATACGCATTTCGAATGCGAAAATGCAATTAATTGATAACCGCCTTTTCCCAAGATACTCCTGAACTTAAAAACAATGCGTTCAGCTATAAATATAGCCGCCTGCCTCTATCCAAAAAAGCCCCCAATTTGGGGTTTTTGGCGAAAGCCCCAAAATGGAAACTTTCAGTCCCTCCTGATTAGGACATGTGTAACTGTACAAACCATGTGAGCTCACACAATAGGTCCTTGTCAATTAAAACTGCTGTCATTAATTTAAGGACCCTGAGCTGATGAAAATTAGAAAAAATTGATAGCAATGAATTTAAAACTACTGACAACAGATTAAGTTTATGACAGAGAAAGACGACAATAATGGCAAATAATCTGTGCACGAATCTTAAATTTCTTTCACAGGAATTGATAGGAGTACACATACCTTCACTTCTTGATAGGCCAAATGCAGTGTTGAAGGACTCAGCAAAGCCTACGAAACTGACCCAAGAATGATTCCTGAGGAAAAAAGACAATACAACCAGTAGACTCCAATATAGAAAAAAAAGAATTTAAATTGATGAACAAAATTTTAAACTGTAGAAAATCAGTGCAGGTGCTAACTCGTCCAATGAATCATATGTCAATGGAAACTTTTGTCAGCATAAAAACAAGAAAGTGGCAAGTAAATTACGAAACATTATGTGGAATCATAGCACAGGTTGGACACCTTCTACATTGCATTACGACTATAACGTCCAGGGTATAAATGCAAAAGTGTTATTACACATTTTTGTCTCAAAATGTCATTTGGGAGTGCTACCAATGACTGTTTCACGGTGGCAAAAAAGAAAGGCGCTTACTTGCTGCAAGTGAGTTTTATGGACAGTTGTGATTTGGGGGAGGGGGCGGTACCTGAGCACTGTATTTGTTTCTGGGAGGGCCATGTTTCACCCATAGAGTTATTGCAGATTCAAAATCAAAGTCTGCGCATTTCAAAGGAGCAAGCAGCGAAATGTTTCAAGTGTCATGCATGTGTCAGCAAAAACGGTCAGATTTGGACACGTAACATGTATGTCACAAAAGATATTGAAGTGCCAAAAGTTTGCCGGCCATTTAAAACAGACATTAGGTGGGGAAAAAAGGGGTTTTGGGTGAGTTTGGGAATTTTTGAGAACCATTTTCACTGAACTGTATGGTGGTTCATTAGCACCCTGTTCCTATAGGCCCAAATGAGGAAACATAGTCCACTTTCTCAAACTAACTTACATTTTGACCTTAAGGAACCATTACTCAATCCTGATAGGCCTAGTTTCGGTAAATGTTGACAAGATCTAAGCAAGAAAACTTCGAATTTGTGACAAGAGTTTGGCAAAAGACAACCACTCATTCAAATGAAGCCATTTTGTTTTTCGTCTGGTTACCCTATTCTGGCTTTTTACATTCATCAGAAACAATCCCGACCCAGGTCAAGGAACCACACTGTATCTGCTTATTTGTCATTCACAACTCTATTTGGGGCAGTCATTTACGCTGCTGTTTAACCAAAAACCCTGTCCTCTTTCTGATATGAAAGAGGACATCACCAAAAACTTTTTTTGATAAGTTATTTCAAAAAAGTAGAATTTGTTCCCTTATAATCCAGTTCATAAGTGTGACGTCACTTCAGTTTAAATCACACCCACTGCACATGAACTGATCATACAGTTACATGTATTGATCGTCATTTACTGGAACCGTCCAACCACAAGTTAACCCACAACAACATCGACCACCCATTAAGAATCTGTTAAGTGTGGCGTGTTTTCCTTTGTGACAAATTTACTTACAAAACGGATAGGAACTGAGTGCTAAAGGTAATGAACCCCACTATAGGCCTACATGTACTGTTGTGTAGCATTACTAGCTGCATGTATGACCGATCCCATCCAAGAGGAATAGGTTACTCATGCTCCACTTTTGTCATGTCAGTTGAGTCCATGATTTGGAAGAGTGGCATAAGTGAACATAGTGAACCGACTTTATCCTTCCACAGCAACATAAAATAATTACCATGGCTGTTGTTACCGCAGCCGTAACGCATCTCCCATTTTCTATCGTTACGGCACTGCAACTGCGCAAGCACGCCAACTTAGCACAGATTTTGGACTTTATTTCCCTTTAAAAAAATCCTCCAAAGCCTCCAATGAAAAAAGAAAAAAAGATTCCTGCTTAGGCCTATACAATTAAAAAACAACGTAAAAAAAATAGGGATATGGTATAAAACATTAAATTTAGGCAAAAAAAACACAAATGAAATGGTCCAAGTGCGGATTCCAACTCACACACCAGTGGTTCCCAATCTTCTACCTTGACCATATATCGACAGGAATATAATACCTTGTGAGTATGCTACTTCTGAACTGAATCTGCTTGCCCTGAAGAAGGTTCTTAGTTAACTGAAAGCTCAACAATCACAGATTTTCGAGCACTGTTTGGATAATCCTGTCCATATTCTGATCTCGGAGCTACGCAGCCCTCCCATATTCCATCTTGACCACGAGAATTCGGGGATCCAGGTAATTTTAAAATATATGAACCGTCGTGATGATCAGCTACGTCATCGCACTTGCACAAGTTCAGTGTCGTATTAACAGAAAATGAGAAATGCGTTATGACTGCTGCAACAATAGCCACTTCTTATAATAATTATTCAAAGCAAACATAAGTAGCATACTCACGCAAGGCTGACCTGCAGTTCAAACAAGTCGCGTTGAAAATACACAACATTACTGGCCTCTATGAAGGGTTGAACCTTTTCATACAGATGAAACGATCTGGAGCTACTGCCATAACAGTCGTATCTATATGTCAGACTACAATTGCGGCAGCGTAAGTTCGACTTCAGCCCTTTGAAGCACCCCTGCAAAGTCACGACTTTCACCTTCACCGGCTGATTGTGTGGCTTCAATTCAAGTCCACATTCAAGGCAGGTTGAGTAGGGTGGAACCAAGAAGAAGTTGGGCCCCGTTGCTGAGCTGGCACTGGTAGTGGTATGATCACTTGCGGTAGATCTCAGTTGCCCCAATAAGAGTTTAATCAGTTTGACGTCTACTTCCAGCGTTGAAGCCAAAATGCAAGGGTCATATAGCGTGGAAATACTACTGACTTCGATGGCTCTGACTACTCGGCTCACTTCCTCAAATCCAAATTTAGACACTGCAAGTCCAAACTGCTCGTTTGGCGACAGCAGACGAACAGCATGTGAGGAAAGGTCCAGATTGGACAAAGCGTCCTTGTACTGCTGCACTGCCCTGTCCTCTTCTTCAAGTTTGCCCACAAAAGAACCCAAATCAAACTTTGCTATTTTCTTTTTGGGCATGGTATTGATTCATCATAAATACAACTGTTTCAAACGCAAAAAGACAAAGATAAGCAGAATACCCAACGAGAAATGTAAGTCGAAAAGCAATGATATGAAAAATCTAAACACGTGCGTGCGATGGCTAGAAGAAAAGGGAACGTAAAGGGAGGGAACGCGCATGCGTGGGGTTTGTAGCAGGTAGCGATGCTACAAACTACCAGCCCTGATTTCTTTCGTCCCATTTCGTGCATCAATTGTAAACTCCTGGAGGCGCACCGTCGTGAAGTGCTCGTATTGAGCCCAGTTATTCTCAAAAAATATATACGAATTCCGTCATGTTGCATGGTGCTTGCCACCAACTGTACCAGCGATATCCTGTTACGACGTTCGAGCGGCCGACCCACGAACAACAAATCGCGCTGTTCGTTAACAACAAGCCATGACCCGAACTCGACCTTTCACTCTCTGAATCACCAACTGGATTTATTACTCTTCATAATTCCTTCTACGTGTACTTTTACAAGATTGCCTGGCCCACTTGCAGAGAAACAACCCTACAGCATGATGCTCCAACCTCCAAACTTCGCGGTCGGTACAGTGTTCTTTGGGTTGAATGCTTCACCTTGCTTACGCCAAACGAAAGAAACATCCCTGTGGCAAACAGCTTCAGTTTCGTCTCGTATGACCACTGACCAGAAACTTTGATCCTTGTCTCGATGCCCTCTGGCAAATGCGAATTGAGTTTTTCGATGCCTTTGAGTGAGGAAGGGGTCTGTTTTGGACGACGCCCGTGTAACCATTCCTTGTGCAGTGTTCGGCGAATTGTACGCACTGAAACCTTGATGCCCATCTCACCTGGGTTTGTTCTGAAGTGCCGTGATTGTTGTTCTGGTGTTGGAGAGGGCCTCGCAGGACACCTTTATAACCAAAGGAGACACCTTCACCTTCCATCCATGCTTGCCGATGTTTTTCACAGTATTGAACTTTTGTACATCATGACGATGCACTGTACAGTGGAAATTGGTGCTCTTAAGAGCTCAGAAATGGCTGTATAGCTTTCCCCATCTTTGTGGGCATTCACAATGTTCCGAAACACACGGCAAACACAGTCAAAAAATGATTCCAGGGTACCACGTGGGGGTGCTACCACCAAGTCAAAGCCTGTAGACCTTAATCTCAGAGTCGGAAACCTGTGGAAAACCCTCAAGTCCAAGGTGCATGCTCGCAGGTCGTCCAACCCGAAAGAGCCAGAGGTTTCGCCAAGGAAGAATTGGCCATGATTACTGTGGATCTGCGCCAAACCCTCGTGAACAGCTTCACAAACTGCCCGGATGCTGTAATCAAGAATAAGGGCTTTAAGTATTACTTCTGATATTAACTCTTACTGATAAAGGGTATAAATAAATAATTCTGAGCATGTCAGCATTCAAACAATGTGGCATTCTCTTTGTTATGCAAACGAGGTAAAACCAAAGCCATAAGTCATTATACCTGAAAGCTAAAAGTATTCAACTATGGCCCCAATATTATTCTTTAAAAAACACAAAAAACCTGATATTTATAAGGCGTATGAATAATTTTGTTATTAACTGTATGTGATCCTGTGGGAATGCATGTAGGCAGGGTGAAGTTTTTGGTCGACAATGCAAAGGTGTTCAGTCGGGGAGAGAACAAAATTATCCAGCGGAAAAACTATTCAGTTTCTGTTTTATCTGTCTCTTTTATTACTGAATTTGTTTGAAATTGTTTTAAATTCATTTGCTTTATTTTCCTAAGTGTTATCGGGGCCCTTGATATTAGAAATTGTTAACTGACAAGGCTACCCTGTCGAAGTAAAAAGAAAAACTTCCATTTATCTTTATAAGCTCCCTTCAGAAAACTTGCAATGTTTTTCAAGGCCTAAAAAGTCGTGTCAAATATCAACAACTCATGATACTTGCGAAAAGAAAGTGACGTGCCCTGTATTGTGTTTCCCGGGATGTAGTGCTCGATAGAATGTTGAGAGAATGAGCCACTCCGGGAATTAAAAAACCCAAGGTCACTCCGGAACGAAGCTCGCGCGCCTCCGACGTGAACCGTTTTGGACATGCGCTGTTGGGATACCGAACTGCTACTAGTACTAAACAAAGTACTTTATTCATGGTCAAGAAACGTGTACAGACCTATTTCACAAATAATTCATAATTATGCACGCATGCGCACAGATGGCCTTGGCGGCAAGACGTGTGAGCGGGCCATTGAAAATGTACAGGGGTGCGACTTTCTCTCTCAGGTTTTCTAGCTTTGTTCATTTTTCTTCAGAAAATCGCATTAAATCATGTTTGCTATTAGTTTCTAATTTAAGTGGAATTTTTAGTGCTCTGTAAAAAGACTATAATCGTAATTTTCCTGTGCGCACGAAATCACCGTTTCTTCGTGTGGCCCCCTTCCTTCATAAGTAGCATAAACTACATTGTTTGTGTTCTTTGAGCCAGGCTGTACATTTGTAAAAACACATACGGATGTTCAATGTAGATGTACCGTTACTGTACCCATTCGATTCGCATCTTTCTGCCAGTGCACTTGGGAAATCTGAAGAACCAGATCCGTTTCTCTTTGGAATGTGCACTCTGTCTTGTACAACCCCAAAGACAACAACTGGATACCATTTACGTGGTACTCCATGCAAGCTTTGACCAAGTTCAATGGTGATTAAGGTAGGTCTATGTACGCACAATACAGTAAATTCTGCTGGAAAGTGGAGGGGGGGTGGGGGATGGGAAAAGGTGGGGGAGGGGGAATGACATGAGCATTTCAAAAGCGCGGGGGTTGACACTCTATATAGTGGTCGATGTTCATGATATTAACGCGTATCTGTAATATGTATTCATGGCATATTTACGGCTTTTAAAACAACTTTTCCCTTTGTTTAGGGACACTGAATGCAATTGAATCTTTGGAAGTCTGAAAAATTCTTCACAATCCACTTAATGTTTTGCTCACCACAAAAAATGTGTGATTTGAAATTTATTCCGTTTTGTGTGGGAGTTTTAAGTACACGAGAACAAAAGAAATACCCCACAAGTATACATACGTAAGGGTGGCGTGTCATGGGTTTAGAGGCCTTTTGGAGTAGGGGTCATCTGTGCTAAAAGGAAGAGGAATAGTCAAGGAAACTGTACATAAAAACCAGCCAAAAATCTTGTTCCTGGTTAAAGAAAAATGAGTATTTTCACTGAGTTTTCTTAACTGCACGAAAAACAAAGGAATGTCCACGGTAGGTATGTAACGTAAACGTGTGTGTGTGTGATTGTACTTTTGGTTTGATTACTGGAGTGACTCCGACACACGGGGATCCCCGTGTGTGTGTTATTTCATTGAGGAAGTGAGTGCTTTGTGTTGTACTGTGGTCACAATGGCGAATGCAATCATTGAAGTCTGTGTCTAAAAAATGCCATCTCGCAGTCTACGATAACCACTCATCAAAATATTTCAATGTAGTTACATGCAACAAGAGAAACAAACGGAGTGCTCAGCGATCGGACAAGCTTCAAGTAGTCATGGAAGAAAGGAGTTAAACTGAGTCTATATAGACCATCATTATATTTGAGGGGAACTTAGATCAGCGTCATACTATGCGTAGGTGTTCTCAAGAACAGCTGGAAACAACCTTCTCGCGTATCCGAAAAGTGCATGTATTGTGTGGAATAGTCAACTAGTAGTGCTCTAGACGTATCCACAGAAAAGTTTATCCCCTATTTCGGCTTCAATGTGAAACTAAAAAACTGTACTTGCCGAGGGAACTTACACATGACTCCTGAACAGTGCAGCTCTATCGAGGTGGACAGACCCATGACAGCTGAACTTAAACAAATATATTGTATTTATAAAAAGCAATGACTCATGTTACCTCCCACCACATTTGGAAGAGTTTTACACTTTGATCAATGAAAAACCTCCTCCAGAAGCGTATGTGGAAAGAAAAGAAAATACTTGTAAATACGTCAATAAAAGAATAGATGACAGATTTGTTAATTGTTTCGATTGTTTTAAAAGATTACATCCCTATACAGACTTTGAAGTGGAAACGTAGAGGGCCGATACAATCAGCCTTTTGTTTATTAAAATCCCAAATCTAAAACAAACAAAGCGCTCAAACAACTAGACATTCAATTGACAGAAGATCAAGCGGGCCACATAGAAAACAAGTTAAGCCAAGTTTTACTAGGCAAGATCTCTAGAGGTCAAGTACTCAGGGCGTTGGTGGCAGTGTGTTATCCACACTTGTTTACAGACCAAATTGTAGACAAAGTCATCAGGGACCTGTTTAAAATCTCGGAAATACGCTGGGGAGATGCTGTCGATAAATTTAGACTTTATGAAGAAGGCCGCTTGAGGGCGCTCTCTTTTAAAACTGCTTACAGTAAAATGGAAACGCATTCTTTTTATTTGACCGAAAGCGAGCAGACATTTGAATTATGAAATGTCATCGATAATTTAAAAAGTGATAAAAACGTTAAAGTAAAAAAAAAGTAGGCTTTCACCCGGGATATTTTAACATTGCAAAATTTACCGAAATGGAATGGCAAACTCAAATCAACGGAAGTCCTGCAGAAGGGAAACCTGAAGGTCTCAGGATAAATATAGATATGAGTTTTGTAGAAACACGTGAATTTACAGTACCCTTGGTAGAATTAGAGGCAGACAGTTCAGATTTGTTTTATGACGTAATAAGAGATTATCTTCGAGCAAACGAGGCGGGGAATCTAGAAGAATTTAAATGCTCAGTTATTGAAAAAATATCTAACCTCATCCAACAAAAAGCAAATTTGAGAAGATTATATCTAAAAGATGGAATTCGTAGAGATCGATCAAAAGCAATAGAATATCTTATACTTTTAACTCAAGAAAAATATTTATCAAGAAGCCTGCCGAATGGCTTTGGAATTCATTAGCGAAGGATTTTTAGGTGACGACACGGGCGAAAAAACGAGAGCCATTAGAGACGCGCAAACCGAACCGAGAGACGCTCTTTTAGTTATGGGTTGTAATACTGCGATCATGCGGCGGTTGCACAAAAAGGAAACGCCTGGAGATTTTTGCAGGGTGGAAAACGCGGGAGGGTCGTTATTCCTCCGGGGTTTTACAACGTGGATTGGTTTGATTTTATTTTAAACGCCATACCGGGTTTGAATTTTAAAGTTCACTCCAATTTAGTTACAATTATGGTGATAGATTTAAATCTCAGATTGCAATTGGGCAAAGAAGTTGGTAAGTTATTGAATTTGCCAAGAGGTAGGCTCGGTCCAAACGTTATTTACAAAGGGAAACTGTTAAACTCTTTTAAGGAGCTTTGGATACACTGTCGAGAAATAAACAACCATTTCAATTATTTTAACGGGCAACCTTCATACGTGTTGTGTAGCGTGTTAGACCCAAGCAAACTGTTACGTCTTATAAACGGACATAATTATAACGAGTTTTCATTAAGAAAGGAAAAGAGGAAATCATCAACAACAAGGATGGCAAAATTACGATCTAGCTAGACGTTTTCTAAAACGCGAATATAATAAAAAAAAGAAGGGATGACCAATATTTATCTTACACTAGACGAGTTAAACAACGCTGAAGCGGCAAACACCATAGTCTACAGGCTCCAAAAGATCGAAGGCATCAAATCGCAAATCTTAGGAGAGCGTGACGCACGTTGACTTCTTACAAAAAGTTAAAGAGGTGGATATGCGCGATTCAATACGTGGAACACGAAGTCGAAGTACTTGGGGCAGCGACGGCAGCTGTCACTTTTCCCGCCATCATGGGCGTCATCAGCGCTCTGGTAGGCCTTGCGTTGGAAGGGGCGATTATAGGCGCGTTTGCCTTTAACGCCATGTTGAAATACGCATCTAAGCGTTTGGCGACGAAAAGCAAGAAATACGAACAAACTCAGAGTACTGGCTGACGCCAAGCTCAACACGATAGAGGAATACGTCTCTTGCGCCATAAAGATTTGCTCAAAGACCAGTACCAAATTGGAAGAAGCCAAGATGGACAAGGCAAAATTTGACTATCAAATCAAGGAGAAAGCGGAAGCCATGGCCGCTGATTTAAAAAGATCTTATGAAAAAACTTGGCGAATGAGTTTAACAATCAACAAGTCACTCAAGTATTTTAAACAGGAACAACCACCTTCACACGCAGAGATGAAACCCACCGCACCTCCTCTTTAAAAGTCTTCATTTAAATGGGAACCAACTTTATCCATCTATCCGTCCGTCCGTCCGTCCGTCCGTCCGTCCGTCCATCCATCCATCCATCCATCCATCCATCCATCCATCCATCCATCCATCCATCCATCCATCCATCCATCCATCCATCCATCCATCCATCCATCCATCCATCCATCCATCCATCCATCCATTTATTTATTTCAAGACTCCTTACGGTACGCCAAAACGCCACTGAATTTTGTGGTTGTGCCTGGTTTGTACCTCGTGCCGTCAGACATGGATCTTAAAATCGGTACATATTTGAGGGTTACAACAACAACCTTCAAATAGCAACGAGTGGTATGAAGACGGGTTATGTTCCAAATCTCAATTCTAGTACTGTTCCAGTTGCAGATTTTGCAGATCAACCGACTTTGATAACCCAGAAACTAAGGTTGAATAAGGGTCCGACCCAGGGCTCATTTTAAATCTCATCCTTTTGTAACAACCAAAGCCACTGTTGTTGTCAAAAATAAATATTACAAACGATTCATCACGTAAATCTCGGCAACTGATGCAGTAATTACAATTGGTACAGTCAAAGCATTCAATGCAATGACCACAAGTGCTTAGTAAATTTAATATACTATTGTTTTGAATGCTGGTATTTAACCTAATTACTACAATAACAAAACCGACACAGAAATTCACAAAGAAACAAGAGTGTCACGTGTAAGAGACAAGATTGAAGGAAACCCAAGTAGTAGGAAACTGACAGTTCTGGACCACACGCCCTTTTCACCGTTTTCAACAAAAACCCCTGGGTACCTATACGGCCCAAAAATCTCAGGGAATTCCCTAAAAATCTTAAATTCAAGATTTCAGCAAAAACCCCTGGGTACCTCATCGACCCCCCTAAAATCTGGCTCTAAATATTATACATTTTGAGCCAAAATCTCTTTTACCCATCACACGCACCGCTCGCTACGCTCGCTCACCTTTTGACCCCGGCGCCGCTCGTTTGCTCGCTGACTAAACAACTCGTGACTAGCGCCGGGGATTTCCACTTCACTGACCTTGAACTTTTGACCCCGGCTGGCTAAACAACTCGTGACTGGCAATCACTCACAAACAAGTCGAGACTTGCCCGATCTGAACTCGTGACTGGCACCGACCTGCACCAGCAATCGCTCGCAAACAAAAAGGGATTTCCCCTTGCTTTTCCGGTCTGAACTCTGGACCTCTACTTAAAGCATGGCTCTGTTCAAAGCAAAACACGCTATATTTACAACCGCCTTAAATAAATGGTCTATATATAAAAATACAAAAAACATGTCAAGTCAAGGCGTCAGAAAAAATGATGAAAATTTTAGAGATCTACATATAAATAGAGACATGAGCAACCCACAACACCGGCCTCTACTAACGAACTTTAATCGATTTAAGAAAGCATTTTTAGAAGATTTTGTCAAGCGGTATAACATCTCATTACCGGCAATCACCCGTAAATCTCACACTAAACCCGAGCTCATTGAAGCTATACGGGCAGATCAAAAACAATTTAGATATCTCCCGCGTCAGTCATATCGGCAGCTGTTGAAAACGGTACAAAAATATAATATTCCTTATGCAAACAAAGACAGATACGTCAAACAGGACTTTATTGATGCGATTAAAGCTTATACACAACCTAAAGAACTCGAGGAAGTAGACATTAAACGTATAAGGCGTTTTAAAGATAATTTTCGTAATTGGGAGTTGATTCCTCGCTTCTATGAAGACGATTTAATACATTTTTTTGATTTTTACAAGCAGTTGATAGAGAAAACAGCGTTAGCTGAACTCAAAGAAATCGGGAGTTACAAATTACAAACACATCTTAAAGTGCAGTTTAGATTGGAAAAAATTGACGGAACGATTGACTATGGCACCTTTCCCTTTCAGAGTGATCAAGACGTAGTAACGAGTAAACCAAGCGTTAAAAATGCACTTGCTAAGCAACGCGAAGAACAAATCGAACAGGTGGAGGCTCATACACAAAAAGGCTCGGGTTGGATCTTTGACAAGGTTGTCGCTTTTTACATCAACGTGGTTAAATATAATCCAGTGGGTTCTTCTTACATTCCGTTGCCTAAGGAACTGTTAGACAAAAAAGCAATCATAAACGTCCAAAATAAAGATCAAGAATGTATCCGATGGGCGTTGAGAGCAGCTTTAAAGCTGTATTCAGACGGCGTCAAAAGTCAGCTAGAAACAAATTCAAAATATAAAATACATGACGAGCGGCCTTCGACTTACCGGTCAGAAGCAGACGGTCTAAATTTTACAAACATAAGCTTTCCAACACCGATTTCACAAATCCCTCGTATCGAATCGCAAAATAACTTGGCAATCAACGTGTTTGGTTATACCAAAAAAGACGGTATTTACATTCTCCACAAAAGCAAGCGTTTAGAAGAACCAATCAATTTACTTTACTTTAACAAAGGTGACGAAAACCACTACTGTTGGATTAAAACTTTTCTCGGTTGACGGGTGACATCAATAAACACGACGGCCAAAAATACTGGTGTTTCAAGTGCATGACACATTTCCTAACTGAAGAAAAGTTAGCCAGCCACAAAGAAGATTGCCAAGGCTTAAACGTTCCTACGTGTAAAGTTGAAATGCCCGTCAAAGGCGAGAATATACTCAAGTTCAAAAATTACAAAAATAAGCAAGACGCGCCTTTTGTCATTTACGCCGATTTTGAGTCTGTTTTAGAAAAATTACCGCTGACTGACACAAATACGGTTAAAACACAGATTCACAAGCCTTGCGGATACTCGTACGCTGTCGTTAGATGCGATGGAGTTTGCACTAGCCGAAAAACATATAGAAGTCAAGACGCAGCCGTTAATTTTGTAGAATCACTTTCTCGGGAAGAAGAAAAAATAAACGAAACGTTTAAAAACAAAGAGCCATTGATTTGGAACGATCAATTACAAAAAATCTACGAAAATTGTCATAGATGTTGGATATGCGAAAAGTTGATAGATCGAGCAAAAGCGGATGAACGAAGTGAGTATGAATCTCACTGTCAATGTGATATTCCAAAACCACCTGAGACAAAAGCTGACAAAATTGCTTTCTGTCATAAAAATGAAGCTGGGTTCAAAGAGTGGAAATGTTTAGATTGCGAAAAGCCCATCAACAATTTTAGAAAAGTTCGCGATCATTGTCACGTGACGGGGAAGTACCGAGGCCCAGCGCATGCTAGTTGTAATCTCAAGTTAAGAATAGTGCCCGACCAAACACCTATTCCGGTTATCTTACACAACTTGGAGAAATACGATGCGCACTTGATTATGCAGGGTGCTCACGAATTTTATGGGAAATCAATTAAGTTGATCGCTAAAAATACCGAGAACTACATTTCGTTTTCTTTTGGCCAACTCAGATTTTTAGACTCATTTCATTTCATGGCGGCTTCGCTAGATCAGTTGGTTAAAAATTGTTCACCAGATGATTTTAAATTACTTTGTGAAAGGTTTCCAGCGAGGACGAGTTTACTTTTGGAAAAGGGAATTTATCCTTATGAGTATATCGATTCCTTTGATCGATTTCAAGAAACAAAACTCCCGCCAGTAGACGCTTTCTATAGTTCTCTGAAGCAGGGAGGGATAACCGAGCAAGAATACACTCGTGCAGAGACAGTATGGGAAGCCTTTGGTTGTCAAAACTTGGGGGACTACCACGACTTATACGTGGAAACGGACGTGCTATTGTTAGCGGGTGTATTTGAGAACTTCCGGAAGGTATGCAAGAAGAACTACGGCCTTGACCCAGCCAACTATTATACGGCGCCAGGCCTGTCGTGGGATGCATTGTTAAAGCATTCGTGTATACAATTGGAACTATTGACAGACATCGACAAGCACTTGTTTTTTGAAAGGGCAAAAAGAGGCGGTATCTCGAGTGTGGGTGCAAAGCGATACGCGAAAGCTAATAGCCCAGAACTACCCGATTACGACCCAAATAAGCCAGAGTCACAGATCATGTACCTAGACGCAAATAATTTATACGGCTGGGCGATGAGCAAATATCTACCCGTAGGGGAATTTACCTGGGAAACAGACTTAGAAAAATTTAATTACTATTATATCCAAGAGTTACGGCTAACTGACGACTACGGTTACATGTTTGAGATCTCTTTAGATTACCCGGAACGTCACCATGACAAACATAATGACTTTCCACTTGCACCCGAAAACATGTCGGTGCCGAACGAATGGTTTTCGAGTTACCAACAGGATTTAATTGGTAATGGCGAGCAAGTGACCTCGGTAGACAAACTCGTGGCTACTCTCAACACCAAAGAAAAATACGTGGTTCACTATCGTACATTACAAAAATATCTCAAACTAGGGTTGTGGATCAAAGAAGTTCACCGGGTACTGCGTTTCCGTCAAAAGCCGTGGATGAAGAGCTACATCGACAAAAACACAAAATTGCGCAAGAAAGCAAAAAATGATTTTGAGAAAGACTTTTTCAAATTGATGAACAATTCGGTATTTGGCAAGACGATGGAAAATGTAAGACATCGAATTGACGGCCACCTCCTAAGGGACGAACAAGACGCCGTCAAATACAAAAAATTAACGTATAAACCGAATTATAAATCGACGGTACCATTTGAGGATTGCGAGCTTTCGTTTGTGGAGATGTACCGAACCAAAACAAAATTAAATAAGCCAATCTATTGCGGTGTAAGTATTCTCGATATCTCAAAAACGTTAATGTACGATTTCTACTACAACGAACTAAAATCAACTTTTGGTGAAAAAGTAAATTTACTTTATACGGACACTGATTCTCTATTAGTTCAAATCGAGCAAAGCTCTGACGATTTAACTGGTTACCTAAACGAAAAGCGCCATTTGTTTGACTTTAGTAATTATCCACCGGGTCATCTGCTTTACAGCGTCAAAAATAAAAAAGTCATAGGCAAAATGAAAGACGAGTTTGGCGGTAAAACAATTTTAGAAGCCGTTTGTATTAGGCCAAAAATGTATTCGATCTTAACTACCGATCAAAAGCGAGCGTCAGCGAGCTACGAAGCGAGCAAAGCGAGCTACGAGCGGAGCGAGTACTTTTCTTTAAAGAAGGCGAAAGGGGTCTCCAAGGTAGTAACCGAGAAACGATTGACCCACGAGATGTATAAAAGATGCCTATTTGAAAGGGTTTCTCATTTCAATAAACAACAACTATTTAGATCGGATAAACATCGGGTGTTCACCATTTCACAAAATAAACTTAGTTTGTCGCCGTTGGACACAAAGCGTTACATATTGCCGAACGGAATCGATACGTTGGCTTACGGGCATAAGCGAGCGCAGCGAGCTAATCAACAGCGAAGCGAGCAACGAGCGGAGCGAGTATTACTCCGGTAATTCGGTATCCTCGGGCACGACCTGAAGTTCCTCTTTGACGAAACTCCTATTCGGGCCGTTTAATAGGTAGTACAATGTTGGGCCCGTTTTGACGCGTTTTCCTTTCACTCGTTTAAATTGACTGGTGCGCTTTTCAATTTGGTAGACGTCCACGGACCATATCGGATCTGTTGCCCTTCTGACGGTGCCGCCCTCTTGCTCACCCGGGTAATAGAGGTACCTGACGACTGCGTCTGGAGGAATACTCGCTTTGCTCGTAGCTCGCTGGCGCTCGCTTACAGGTGTACTTGGTTCTTGGTTCACTCGCTTTGATTTTATAGCTTCTGCAGGAACGGCATCTATTAACCGCGTTTTTTCCTCGTTTAACGATTTCACGACCTGAGGCAAACGTTCCACCCATTCCACGTTACGCACACCCACGTTTAACATTTCTTGAGCGTATTGGTGGCCAAATAACCTTTCGGCTAAAGTACGGTTAAACCTTTCTACAATTCCTTGAGATCTGTGTACCCCAGGTTCACCCACTTGAATTTGTACTTTATTTTTTGTCATTAACTTTTTAAACTCGCCTTTGAATTCAGATCCCGAGTCTACCATTACGAATTTGGGCCATGTCAGAGGTGATCGCGAATAAATCTTCTTTATTACTTCACTCACTTGTTCGGCGGTTTTACTGGTCAACGGTTCTGCCTCTTTATATCGCGAACCCACGTCTACCACGGTTAAAGCGTACTTAAACGTTTTCCTTTTAACTCGGTCCCAGGGTAAATACAAAACGTCCATTTGATGCGCGTAATTAGGTTTGACCGATTCTGATTGCAACATTGTAGGTCTGGGTACGTAATGTGGTGCGGGTAAGTATATTTGCCAAACGGCCTGCTTTTTTAGCCACTTCCTAATAACTGATTTGTCCGCACCGGTCTTTTCGTGTAGACGATCGACAGCACTTTCTCCTCGCCAGTAGCCTTGCGGGCTGTAAAACAATTTTGAAAATTCTCTCTCCATTTTAAAATAAGTTACACAAAGCGAGCTACGACCGAAGGGAGTACCGGTAAGCCAACAACCCGACTATCGCAGTTCCACCTATAATCCAAACAAACTCGCGAATTTTTTACTTAGGCTCTGGCGGTAACGGGATAATACTCTTACCGGTCAATTCTGAATAAGCCCGCGACGCTTCGTCTACGTTTACAAATGTTTGCTGACTCCTGAGTTTTTGTTGCCTTCGTTCATTTAAAAAGTCTTGCATGTCTACGCGGTTTTTTTCCCACTCTTGTTTTGCTTGCGCCAATTGTTCTAACGCGAGGTCGTGACGCTTTCGTTCTTCGTCGACGTTGTTATCTTTTGATAAACTGCCAAATAAAAAATTTGAGCCCGTGAATGCTAAGGCGTTTACTATCGCTCCTCCAACCATCATTAAAGCACTAGCCATTTTTAAAATAAGGTTAAATTAAATATGGATAACGAGCGAAGCGAAGCGAAGCGAGCAACGAGCGAAGCGAGTATTACCGAAATTAAAGATAAATTAATCGAGATTCAAACCGAACAGGTAGAAACTCAGCTAAAGATCGACGAAATCGCCCATATGTTAGAAGGTGAAAAATATGAAGATCTGTTTTTTGCAGCGGGTTTAACGTTAGTCGTGTTTTCTTTTCTTTTTAAAATTATAAAATAAGAATTGTATTATATAAAAGTAAGATGTATACCAAAAAGCTTAACCCGAGTCGCAGACTTAAAGTTCCTCGCGCGATCAAAGGCGAGCGGCGTGAAGTCACCATTACGCACAACCCGAGTACGGTAGACGCGGGTCACACGTTAAACGTAAAATTCCCCTCTTTAGGTATGGACGAAGTCATGGTACCCGGTACTGCAAAGTTGGCTTTTAAACTCGATCTCGACGGTGCCTCGGACGACAACAGGACGGTCTATAACAACGTGGCGAGAAACCTGGTGTCGGAAATAAATATATCTCTCCAGGGAAACAAAATCGTAAGTTACTATGACGCGGACGTATTTCACAATTTCAAGGACAATTGGTTACCCCCGTCGCAGACCAAAAATATGGCGTATTTTGGTTTGGAAAGAGAAAACGTAGCTAAGATACGTCTAGGGGCTGACGATGCTAATGCCGCCGCAAACGATGGTAAGGACAAAGCAATTGCTGACGCTTTTAAAAACAGGTACGCGATTCCACTAGACACGCCTATGTTGACGGATCACGCTCCATTTTATCCTTCGTGGTTTAAAGAGCCTCTAACGTATCAACTAACTTTTAACAGGCACGACAAAGTGGTTAATTCGTCAGATACCGCGGCTGAATATCAAATTTCAGATCTGACCCTGGAATACGAGGTAGTCACCAACCGAGACTTGGCCCAAACCTTGAGAAATAAGAAGACGATGTATTATCTATTCGACCGTATTCACTCGTGGAAGAAGCAAGCGGTAAACAAGAGTGATACGCTATGGAATATAAGCATAGACCAGAGTATTAAAAGTCTAAAAGGAATTTTGATCCTGTTTAAAGACCCGACGTCCCGCAACCCGCAAAAGTTTTATAATCCACACATTACAAAGACGATTGTGACGGTTGAAGGTAGACCTAATCAATTGTACTCACAGGGTCTGTTTGAATATCAACACTGGAACGAAGTTACAAAGTATTTCGGAGACTCGGATAAAGAATTGGCTAGAGGGGTCGTCTCGGACTTATCCTTGTTGGGAGTAGACATGGCGGACTATCTAAAAGACAAGTACGGTCTATGGCTCGACTTCCGAAGTTCCGACGATAACTCGGCTCACGGTTCGGGCAGACCTCTCGGTGGAGGAGGAGACATATCTATACAGATGGAACGAACGGCCGAGACTGCGGGACCGTTGACGATGTACGTATTCCTGGTGATGGACTCTCAACTAACGGTGGAAGACGGGAACTTTAAAAATCTTGTTTATTAAAAATGAACGAGCGAGTGGAACGAGCGAACTACGAGCGAAGCGAGAACGACCGAGCGAGTTATGAAAGAAGTGAGAACGACCGGAGGGAGTATGAGCGTAGCGAGAACCAGATGTTTAAGAATCCCCACTGCGCTTTGATCGTGGGCAAAACGGGCAGCGGGAAGACTAACTGGATCTTAAATCTGTTAGAGACAGAATACCGATTCACCTTTGAAGCTATCGTCATTATATGCCCAACGCTTTTTAAGAATAAAACGTATTTAGAACGACTGTGGGTGTACACCGATGAAAACGTTTACCTATGTGACCTGGATCGAGAAAGACTAGAATTAAACGAGGCCATCGAACTTTATCAGAGAGTATTTGATGGTGTAAATACGTTGTTTATTATCGACGATTGTGCAGCTGATCAGTTTATTAAGTATCGTAAGAAGTCTAAGAGTGGTTCAGTTTGCGCTTTGTCTAAGATGGCGTTCTCGGGTCGACATTACCTCCATTCGTGTTGGCTTTTGACGCAAAAGTACAATTCAGTTTTAAAAGATTTTCGCGAGAATACTGCTTGGACAGCAATTTTTCATTGCAAGGACCGTGGCTCGTTTGATCAGTGTCTGGACGAGAACGACATTGTACCAGATGAAAAGAGAGGGGAAATTAAAAGGCATCTACGCACCGTGAGATTTAGTAAGTTGGTGTTAAATACCGAAGCGCCCGCAAGTTACAATATTTTTTAGCTAGTTACTCAGCTCAGTTGTAACTAAATAATAGCTATGTTATAATACGTTTTAGCTAGTTATTTATTTGTTTTACTTTGTTGATAATTACTTACCCTTTGCTTGAGCATAGCTAATTCAGCTGTGCTATAATAAAATTTAATTTAGTTATAGTAAATAGATAACAATGCTACAATACGTCCAGCTAGTTATTCAGCTAGTTATTGCAGCTAACTTGACTTATTATACAGTTGAATACATACGACTAAAGCATACCTACAACAAATTTAAAGAGTACTTATTATTAAAATGGACGACATAAAAAGCATATTCACTGAATCAAAAAGCGAAGCAATCATCTCAACCTCAAACGTAAAAGACCGCCTTTGCGCGATAGCTGCCTCGGGCGAAAGCAAGAAGTATCTCGGAAAAGAATACTCGATAAAAGAGATCGAAGCCATGTCACCCAAAGAACAAGAAAAATTATTCAATTTGTACGAAGTTAAGTTTGGCAAAGAAATCGTTAAAACTCTCGGTCACTCGATTTTAAGTTTGTACTCTCGCCTACTAGGAATAGCTACTCCGATCGATCTACTCGGATTCAACGTCAACTTAAAATCAGAGGAAGCGCTGACTAAAGATCTCAACGACGACCCGATTATCAGTCAGACCATGGGTCATTTACTTACAGAGGTCTGTTATAAATATGGAGTTTATCTTTCTCCACTTACAACAATGCTGATTACAACAAAACACCTGGAGTTTAACAAAAGTTCTGTTATTATAAAAGAGGATGTCAACAGATCAAACGAATCAGCAACAAGAAGTGAGCCAGCAACAAAGTCAACCGGAGAAAGTAGTTAAGTCAGTTACTAAGCGAGCAGAACGAGCTAAAAATCCGAAGCGTGTAGAACAAGGTAAGAAGTTGGCGGAACATAACAAGAAGATGAAGCAACAACTCGTTAAGATGAAATTAGCGGGCGAACCGAGTGAAGAATCTAGCTTTACCCAAACGGCCTTTGAAAACAGAAGCTTGATACTCGGTGGATTGGGTATCGCTGGTGTTGTGGTTCTCTACTTAATTTGGAAAAATAAGTCGACTAGTTCACAACAAATTAGCGTTCAACCAAAGCAAGAAGCGACTATTCCCAAACAAGAACCGGATTTAGATATGGAATAAATACTCCCTTTGGTCGTAGCTCGCTTTGCTCGCTTTATTTAAAAGTTCTTTATATATAAATATGAGTAACGCTAAATCAATCGACGTAAACGGAATCGCCAATACGGTTTACCACGGTGCAGTCGTCTCGGGAATCTCACTCGGTTACGCTATGCTGTCGAGTAAGCTATTTAAAATTAAACCACCGGACTTCAATAAGTTGTCCGCCGAAGATGCATTAAAATTAACCGCTTTGTCCAGCGGCGCATTGGCTACCCAAGGTTGGTTGGTGGCGCAGGGTATCCTACCCTCAACATTTCCTATGGGCAGTCCGAGTTAAGTTTTCTTATTTTAAATGGATGAAGGGGGATTTGAAATGGACGACATGGGTCAAGAACGTGAACAAGATGACGATACCCTTGATACAACGCTACAAGGAACGAGTCTTGCAGAATTAAATACTCCCATATTGAGACCGGGGATAACCATCGATAACCTACAACAGGAGCTTGATGAAGATAATCTTAGAGCTGAAACTAAAAAGGTGGCGAATAGTTTTTATAACGAGATTAAAAAAACTACCAGACTTAAATCAACCATAAACTTAAAAAACACCAAAATATTTAGCCTCGATTCGGAAGGAATACTCTATGCAATCCATAGGGGTAAAAAAATCCGCCTGACTAAAACAAAAATAGATAAAAGTGGACGACGGTTTCTCGCGTTGTCTAGCTTAGAACAAGAAGGTGGCATAGATTTTATTAGACACACTTTAGGGTTAGAAGGCTACAAAAACCCTGCATTTCAATTAATTGAAGAGGCAAAAGCTGTTTCAGAAAATATAGAAAAGATCACGAGTGAAGACGGATCTGTAGACGAATTAGATGAGGCACTCGATCAACTTCAAGAAATAGCGCAACGGTGTAGTAACTTAAACCCAGAAGATGCAAATTCAGAATTTACTCTCAGAGAGATTAGAGGACTCGACCAAGGCTTACAAACAATAAGAGGTCAATTAAAACTTGTAGAAGCTAAGATTGCAAGAGTAAAAGAAAATATTAAGACAACTGAAGATGCATTAAAGGAACCAGGTATCACTCAAGAACAAAAAAATTCCGAGCTTAAAATTCTTAGAGATCTTTACAATGAGTTAGCAGCATTAAATACCCAACGAAAAAATTTAACCTCGGGATTTAGAGGCCAACTTGGAGCGCTAAAAGAAACGATCAAAATGGCTCTAGGTAAAGATTTGACGCTACGCGAACGAATTAATATTTTATTTAGAGAACAAGGCGTCACAATCGTGAGCATTTTAACGGCTATTAGTTTAGCGATAAGTACCATCGTTAGTAGTATCGTGGCTAGCGTTAGAGCTGTTGGAACTCCTAGCGTAACGCCTGAACCCGCACCTAAACCAACGCCTGCTCCTCCTTCCAAGGGCGGGGTCACCGATTGGATCAAACGTCAATTACAAAATTTAGCCAACGTATTAAAGAAACTCGGGTTGAGCGCATTAGGAGCTTTGCCCGGGGTCATCGGTAGCATTTTGAGTTGGATTTTTAACGTAGCGAGTAAAGCGGTTGGATGGGTGGCGGAACATTTATGGACCTTGTTTGTAGGCTTGGGTGTTTTGCTTTTAACGTACGTGCAAAAAGGGTAAAAATAGATTTTAAAATAAGATAAAAATTCACCCCAAATTTGAGGTGAATTTTTTTATGCCTTACATCAAACCGTTCTCGCTTCGCTTCGTTTAAGTTAAAATTTTATACAGCGTAAAACCGATGACACCCACGGCAACGGCTCCGATGGTTAAGGACAGTTTTTCTTCGTTGTGTGCGTCGAGCGGCTTGGTCGCTGCGGCCTGGGTCGGGGTCGGGGTCTGGGTTGGGGTTGGGGATGTTGTGGTGGTAGTCTGTGGGTTAAAATTGTCTTCGGCCACCGGGTTTAAGTTTAGACCTTGTACATATCCAGTCTGCATGTCTGCTGTCGCGATTTGTAATTTGTTGTTATATCCCTCAAACGTACCGATGCGTAAGTCCATGTCCGAGGGCACCAGGTATAACCCCGGAGCTATTACATAATCTAACGGCGTTTTAGCATTCTGTAATATATCTTGAAAATCACCTATTGATTTAGAAGAACCGGGGTTTTTCGGATGGAATTCTGCCTCCACGATATCGTTAAATCCTTTTTGTGCGATTAATCCGGTTCCATAAGACAAAATACTCGCCTTACTCTCAAATTGAGATCCTAATAACGCGTAGACATAGGCTCGAATAGATTCATTTACCTTTATAAACCCTATATCTGTAAATTGCGACTTTTTAGGAATAAAGCCCCACCATCCGGTAGTCGCAACCTTTGGGTCTTGCAAAATATATTCTACTACGTATTGTGCCGTTACGCCAGAGTCAACCTTAGAGTAACCGAGTTGCATGACTTTGTGCACAAAAGAAAGGTTAGGCGTTCTAGCACCTACCCCGAGACTTAAATTTGTTGCGGTCCAGTCTTTGTCTACCTCATCTGCATCTAATTTAGGAGTATAATTGTTACCTGGTACGGGTAACCACTGTCTAACACCCGTGTCCATCAAACCGGCTCGGTCAAAATAATAAGCGGTACCAAGGCCATTTGTATAAAGATCGACTTTTTGCCTAAAGTTCATATCTGGGTCAACTCCGTATAAAAGACACGTTTCAGAAAACTTCCGATGGTCATAATTATTGTTAATAACGTCAAATACGTCGTCGATTGGAATGGGCATCACACAGTCATAAAATATTTTTCGTACGGTGTAATATAAGTGAAACCTCATTATAGCCGAGACATATGGGTCGTGACTAGACAGTAGATCAGAACCCACACCGCAGGCTGTTGTCGCGCAATAGACCGCAAAATTAAATTGATTTTGATAAAATGCCAACGGATCTGAGTTCCAGCGTTCTACCACTTCATCCGTGGTTACTTTTGGTAGTTTATACGCGTGTGTTAAATTTGGAAACTCGGATGTAAAGGAATTGTCTTTGTTTACTAAAATATTTAGACTGCTAAAATTACCTCCCATTTATTTTAAAAGAATTTTAAAAATAATCTTTACCAGTCTTTTACGGGTGCCGTTGGAATGGTCGCTTCTCGATAAGCGGGTGGATCGCTCGCTTTGCTCGCTTCGTACCCAACCGACTTTGTAAAACTTATTCGCCAAGTTTTTTCATAAGATCTTTTTTAAAAACCGCCGCTAGCGCTTCTGCTCTTTCGTTGACTTGGCGTTCAAATTCTTGCTCGCTGTGAGCTTTAGTTTCTTCCAATTTTGTAGACGTACGCGATCTAATCTTTTCTTTCATCTCGTTAAATTTTTTCAGCTCAGATAAAATAAGGGCAAATTCTTCCTGGGATATGTCGCCGTCTTCAATCGCGTGAGATACGTATTCTTCGATTGTATTTAATTTAGCGTCTGCCAAAATTCGAATTTGGTCGTGTTTTTTAGTTTTGTGGGTGAGTCTACGAGATGCATACTTTAGAATCGCGTAAGCGCCAAACGCACCGATAGCGACGCCTTCCATCACGAGCCCGACGGGACCAGTGATCACTCCCAAAATGGCGGGAATGCCTACGGCTGCCGATGTGGCACCTAGTGCTTCCACGCCATATTCTACGTACCCGAGCGCGGTTAAGAGTCGTTTGATCTTTTTGTAGCAAGCTTCCCTCGCGTCGCGTTCTCTTTGGATTTGGGATTTAATTTCTTCGATCTTTCTTAGCCTGTAAACCTTTGTCTCCGCTTGTTCGGTTGAAGCTCGCTCGTTCTCGCTCCGGTCATACTCCCTCCGGTCGTTATACTCACTCGCTTCAACCGAGTTTAAATCAGGATATATGTTAGTCGTCATCTTATAATTAAGAGTTTTTAAACGATATTCACCTCGAGCAAAATTCCATCTCCTTCACCGCTTACCAACTTACCTTTGTCGTTTTTTAAAGAAAACGTGAGCTTGCTTATGTTCCGATCTACGAGCCTTTTACAGGTTGGGTTGACCTCTAAGTTACAAAGATCTGTGTCTCTGGTACTGAGTATCGTCGAAGACTTCCCGTCATAAAAGTTATAATTTGGATCGAGCTGCTCGCAGTGTATAAACAGATATTTGATACTATCGATGTCATATTTGCCTTTGTGCACAACTATGCTTTGTAGTTCGTCCTGGGGCAGGCCGAGCAATTGACCCACGCGTTCATTTAGTTTAAGTTTTAAATAAGGGTCAAAAATTAACAGGGTTACTTTTTGGGACTCTTTATAAACTTTAAAAATAACACCCGGGATAGCGTTTAAAATTGAAGCAAACCAGTCAATTCCGTAATACCCGGGTTTGAGAACAAAAATACTACTACTATGAGGTGCCCCTGATGATGTAAGTGTAATTCTATTTATATACCGATGGCCCCCCGTTTTGTGAACAAAATTACTACTATAAAACCCAGATGTGCTTGATGCCTCAGACGCCTCACTAACATAAAGTTGACCAAACTCATAAGGCGTCCCAGAGTGTTTCACAATATCCCATATAAACACCTGTTTTTCTCCAGTTGACTCGGGCGGCCCCTCTACGAGATAACTTTTATAATCTAAATCATCAAAAATTTCGCGCACCGCATAATAAATGGTACCTAATATCGATTGAAAAAAGGGGTTAGTAGTAGACACGCCCAAAAAGCTCTCGTCTCTTCTTGGATCGTCATACATGCTACGCCTCCAACTAAATCTCTTATATCTAGTTGAGAAAAAAGAGTCATAATCTGAATTAAGAATAGATAGCCTCTTTGTTGTCGCAGCAACTCTATAAAGTTCAAGAGGCACATCTTCTTCGGTTGACGAGTCTGCGTCAACCGGAAAATTAATATCAAGATAATAATCTGGCTCATACTCACCACCAAAATAAAAAGAAGAAAAATCTATAAACTTGCGCTTTAATGTTTCTATTATAGTTAACATGTGTGATTTATAGATTTTTATTCGTCTAATGTTATATTCCCAATTTCTAATATATTTTTCCACGTTTGCTAAAAAAGTTCTAGAAGTATAATAAAATCCCATAAAAATATCTATTAAATGTAAAGTCGGTTCTTCAATCTCATATCTTTCACCTGTATATAAATCGCTATATTTTTGTAAAAAACCTGCGTTAATGCCGCCATACATGCCGGGTTCAGCAGGTAAAATATCCCCTAAGTCCCACTCGATCTCTGTCTCTCTCATAATGTTAAAAAACTTTTTTTCTAGCTGAATGTTTTTGACGCAGATACGTTTGCTCCCTTTTTCGTTTTTAATCTCGTTTTTTAGTTTAAATGTTTGTGGATTTTCAGTCAAGTGAAATATATGCGTCTCCATTTTATTAATAAGCATCTAATTCAATCAAGATTTTACCGACGTTGTTCAAGAGTTCATCTCGCTCGTTTCTCAAAGAAAAGGTCAACTCACTGATGTTCCGAGATAATAGCTTTTTAGGTGTTTTATTCGTTGATTCATAAGGGATAACGCCGAGCAGGTTAGAAGACTTTCCGTTATAAAAATTGATAGAGTGATCCAATTGTTGACAGTGAATAAACGTAGGAGTTGAGTTATACTCACCTATATAAATAACGTTGGGTGAAAGTTTGTTTTCGGGTAAGTTTAACAAGTTAGCCACCTCTCTATTGAGCCGCAATTTGAGATTGGGATCCGTAATGGTTAAGGTCACCCTTTTTGATTCCGAGTGCACCTTAAAACTTACTCCAGGGATGGCGTTTAAAATAAAATCAAACCAATCGATTCCGTAGTACCCGGTAGACACCACGATGCTTCCTCTTTGCGACTCGGGCAACGGTTGAGCCAAACTTGGAGCTAGCAAAGCATATATAGGTTCTTTCATTCCCGTCAAAATAAGTTTTGGAGCCGTCTCTTTTCTTCTTTTTTCGTTTCTGTCCAAATTTGTATCCCATTGAATGTCGGTGTCTTGCGCCACGTATAAATATTCAGCTTCAAACTGAATGTTTTTGACTCGGACTACTTTATCGCCTTTAATGTTGTTAATCTCGTTTTTTAATTCAAACGTTTGAGGATTTTCAGTCAAGTAAAACGTATGCGTTTCCATTTTTAAATTAAACTATTTTTAAACTTCTCCATAGCGTTTTCCCAGTGCTTATCCGAGACTTGAAAAAGGTCTTTAACTTCAGATTCGATTTCCCCGGTTACGTCTTGGTAACAGACTGCAATTAAAGCCTTCAACGGTTTACCTCGAGAGATCTTACCGTTTAAAACTTGGTTCAACTTGTATTCTATTTCACCCGCTTCGCCGTTTTGAAAACAGATATTATACTTCTGCAACGTTTTTCTCGATTTTGGCGGCTTGGGTTTTTTCCAAACGTGATGCTTGTAATACCGATCTCCCACGTCTGCGGCGTCAAACGAAGAAACCCACCCAAAAATTTGGCCGCAATTTTTACACGCGTATCTTTCACCCGTTTCAAGTATTTGGTGATCGCAAGGTGGCCTCGGTTGAACATTTCTCGTTGCCCCAATTATGTATACTTCCTTTAGATTCAGCAAGTGGCAAAGTTCCGCATCAGTCATTTTATATAAGAGTTTATTTATTTAAAGTAAAAAAAAAAATTTAACCCCGGGATAACCGAGGTTAAATTGACTTTCACTAACTTTTATTTAATCAAACGCGTCCAAAAGGTAAGGTTTCTCTTCAACCGTTAGCATAGCTGATATAACTCTATACCTAACACTCGCGCCGCAAGAAAGTGAACCGTGCGCGCCGTAGTAAATATCTTTAGGAGAGATCAAAGAGATCGCGTGGCATTTCTTATTTGCAAAAAGAGCGCGATCGATTTCTTTAAACGATTTATCCACCAAAGAGGCGTCATAGGCGATCTTAACGTACATCCTATTTTTATCGGTATAAGCCGGCTTAACTAAGTAATTAATTTGGTCGGGTATGTCATCTAGTTTTTGAGACACCTTAAAAGAGTTGCGCGTAATCGCAGGTAAGTCTTCCAAGATCCCATCTGTTAACTTTTCAAAATGATTGTAAACTGACTCATTTATACGTAGTAGCAGCGATTCAGTATCGGGAGACACTTGATAACAAATTTGATCTTGGCCAGTAGGTTCCTTAGTGCCATATTTGTAAACCGAGTTAACGCCATAACAAGGGTCTTCGAGTCTAATCAACAATCGCTTGTGTTGCCCCTCGTGAGAATAGAGAATCTTAGAAGAATTCTTTGTAGGTCTTAAAATGACTAAGTTTTCAGAGTCAAAGGGGCCATAAGTAATTTTTGGGTTTTTGTTGCCAGCATTTAGACGTTCGTGGTCATTTGAGACGATATATATTTGAGTTGACATGTTTTATTTATAATTAGGTTTCTAAAATTTTTCTCATTTTTATTCGGGCGGGATTTCTACTTTAATTAAATGTTCAACGTCAGCGTCATATTTAATAATTAATCCAATTTTGTAAAAGCCAGTCACGAGTTCAGATCGGGCAAGTCGAGACTTGTTTGCGAGTGATTGCCAAGTCACGAGTTGTTTAGCCAGCCGGGGTCAAAAGTTCAACGTCAGTGAAGTGGAAATCCCTGGCGCTAGTCACGAGTTGTTTACAGCGAGCAAACGAGCGGCGCCGGGGTCAAAAGGTGAGCGAGCGTAGCGAGCGGTGCGTGTGATGGGTAAAAGAGATTTTGGCTCAAAATGTATAATATTTAGAGCCAGATTTTAGGGGGGTCGATGAGGTACCCAGGGGTTTTTGCTGAAATCTTGAATTTAAGATTTTTAGGGAATTCCCTGAGATTTTTGGGCCGTATAGGTACCCAGGGGTTTTTGTTGAAAACGGTGAAAAGGGCGTGTGGTCCAGAACTGTCAGTTTCCTACTACTACCCATATTTGAAATAAAAGTCCGAGTTTAATTTTAAAAAGAAAAGAAAAAAAAAACCCTTCGCCCTGTTCTGGCCATTCCATGAAAGCTCGTGATCGAAATTGCCCCCTTGTCCTCGGACCCGACCAACAAGCCGAGCGGCTACTATAAGCTCCGACGAAACTTTTCCTTGTTCCAGCTCGCTTCATCCAGTTCCGGATCGGGCCGAAAACTTTGCTCATATAAATACTCACGCCATAAATATAGACAACGGGGTCGTTACAGTGACCGCGAAACAATTTGAAGTTTAGGCCCTGGGCGTGGGATTGATGTATATTATTTCGATCGAATGAAATAGTTTGGATTAAAACTGCAAGTGTATAAAACGAACAGGTTTTTCTCTGATAATTATATTGCCATAAAAAACCGTTGCCTACATTTCAGGTCTTGTTTTACCCCAAAATCCTCTTCCCCGGGTTGCCTCTGTACTAGAGGGTTGAGTGTATATAAATTATTGTGAAATGGCATGTACATGTAGAATGTTAATGAGGTTACGTGTGAAAAGATGTGCATTTTTTGCCCCTTTTGCACTCCATTATCTTTAGGGGCGTGCACCCTGAATGTCCAAAGGTACGTATTCAACGTTGAATTATCAAACGGTTACTTGTTCAACACTGAATGTTGAACGTTGAACTAACTTCACATCAGTACATATATGTAAGTTATACCCACAGAATTGCACATCGTTAGTTGAAGTGCTGCTGACACAAGCACACACGTACGCAGATCAACACCGAACTTGGGATTCCTCTATGAAAAGGTCTACGAGGCTAGTGCAGATGGATCCAAACTTTGACCAGTACTTCAAAGCATTCAAACTCTTCAGTGTGCGGTCTGAAAAATTCGACGTGCTCATCAATTGGGTGGATGGTGTGTTCAGCGAAGCGGTTGTTGATAAATTAGAGGCCTCACTGGGCCGACAAGAGCTCAAGGAGTTTCGAGTACTTGGAGTTGGAAGTGGATCCGGTAGGTAACTTGGACTAAAATGACCTGGGATTTTCCGAAAAGCATTAACTAGTAGCCCAGGTCTACTTAAATGTGTATTCGACAAAGACATTCGCGTGGCACGCGAATTTTCATGAGTTTCAAGACAGGAACAGCCGGATCGAGGACTTTCTTCTTTTTGAAGGTGTAGGCCTACGGTAGAGTACATCAGGCCTTTATTAATGCTGTTTCGGTACTCCACTGAACTGAATGAGTTGAATTCGAGTTCATGGAGTCAAAAGATTTAGCGTAGTCGAAGCCTTGTGGTCATATCTGTCGTTTGATCACGGATATACGTTCACGACCCAATGCCGCAACGGGCATTTAGTTGGATTGATCTGCGCATGCTCAGTACCGTTTGGAAGCAGGCCTACCATTTTTCTCGCAAGCAGGTGACGTACAGCGAATGCGCTATAAAAGGAGACGCAAAAACTGGCATTGTGTTCAAACACATGAAGAGTCCGGCTGTTTACAACAGACGGGCAGGAAAACTCACTTATAAAGCAATAGTTTAAAGAGCATTTTTAGGTGAAATGTTCACTAAAAAATATAGAAAGTGGATTTAAATAACCTTTGCTGAAGTATTGAACCAGAAACCTCAATTTTAACTCTTCATCTCTAATCGTAATTTTTTAGGTTGCACTCCTCACACTATGAATTTCAGCACCATGAATTTGCAGTTAATTTGCAGTTTCACTGTGAAATTGTTTTTTCACTGCAACTTCATGGCAGTTCACGTGGTGAAAACATCGTGAAAATAATCCCGGATGTGACCCCTTGCCGACACCTTGAGGTCAAGTGAAAACACCATGAAAATGCAGTGAGCCCATCTAGGGGCCTTCCTCATTAACTTTGCGGTGGGGCTAATCCTTTAAATTCTTTAAGGACCCATTGTCTCATAAAAAGTACCATTACCTGTCTTCTTACTGTGGTGGTGACAGGTGTAAATGTACACTGAACACCCTAATCACAATGTTCGCATCCTTGCAATGTACATGTAACCCCGGCTAGGTTGTTCATACACTACATCATGGCCTGTAGCTGAATGAAAACATTGTAGGGACTTCAGCAAAACGACTCCCCACAAATTATGCCACCTCACAGAAACATTTATTTCAAGTTTGTGGCATGTCTGTGATTTATATTTAATTTGCTTGAGTAGAGTTATACTCATGACTATTCTGGAAATTTATAATTCCCATGGCCATTTATGATTACTCATCGACAATTAAACAACAGTCAGCACCGAGTGCACACTGTTTTGCATGATGTTGGAGCAGAAAACACTATAGTGCCAAAAAGAATGTTGAAATTTGGGGGAAGACGTGGACTAGTGAAAATTCTGCTTAAAGACTAGTAAAAAGCCATCACTGCTGCTTGTTATTCCACCACTTTGTATACAGTTTCACAGTCTTTTGGCTATTCCATAATTCGATGTGGTAACTTCACAACTTCACCACTCAATGTGCCTTTTGCCCACAAAAGTTGGAAATTTTCATATGTCTTCTGGTATGTGGTTAAGGGGGGGGTGTTGTGACATCTAACGCCAAGTTTCGTGTCACAGTTTAGGGCTGAAAAAAAAACTTGTGTCCTTCCTTCATGGTTCTACATAAGCAAAATGTGCTTATCAACTTTTCAGCTGCATCCGGCAAATTTGAGCCATCGTACGTGTATCCATCTCTTCTCACAGCTCAAAAAAGGAAAAATAAATCCTGTCTTTTCTAGGAAAGACAGGATCCTGTGTTCACAAAACACCTGCTTTACATTCACAACGTGTTGAAAGAAAGTTATGTGGTTTTCACAAGTTCCCTTCGTATTTCGCTAATCACGGTAGTTCGAAAACACGCACACAATATTGCTTCATGCAAGGTTTCCGCTGGTTCCCGGAGGCCTAGACCTAAACAGGGGTATTCAATCGCTCCTTTTGTTGGTAACTACTACGCTAATTCCTGGCTGTCTATCACACTAATCTTTTATTACGCTTTGACAGTTAAACCGCTGTTTTCCCATCTTCCACGCTAGGAAGCTGGACTGGTGTACCGTTATGAATAACAATGGGACCATAAGCTACGAAGATGTTGACGTGAAAAGTCCGTGAAACTGCTGTGAGCTAATCCGCTCCCAAGCTGATCAACTTTCCACCATGAAAACGGGCTTACATTGCCTTAACAAAAATTTCACGGTGATTTAATGGTAAAACTGCATTTTCACGGTGTTGAAAGTTCATAGTGTCAAAGCACTATATCTCGTGAAGTACATGTCGGATTGGGATGAAACCTTGAAGATATCTTAGAAAGGAAGTACTTTAGACAAAAATGACCTCATGTGATAATTACGTCATTTTGTGACAAGTCACGTGACATTAAAGTTGCACTCTTCAAAGTACTATATCTGGTGAAGTTCCTGACCGATTGGTTTGAACCTTGCCGCACCTGACAAGGGAAATTTGTGTTTCATTTAACTACGTATTTTCGACAGTTGTTTCAAAACCTCAAAATGCGAAAAAGCCCTGTGGTTTGTTCCTCAGATATACGCACAGAGTTCTAGTTTTTTTGGTTCTTTTTCTTCTTTTTTTGGCCGCATTTTGTGAAAAAGCTGTTCTTTTCGTTCGGTTTTTGGCTTTTTTGCAATTTTGCGAAAAAAGGCATTCTTTTTGGCTTTTCCGCAATTTTGTGAAAAAGCCATTTTTTTTCTTTTTTTCTTCCTTCTTCCTCTTCAGAAGTAGTAGGGAAAGAGGGTAACATCGCAGCGCACACTTCTCCCATTCTTTCCAGATCAGAAGGGACTTCCCCTTTTCACTCGTGACTATAAACAGCAGTTGTTCAGATCGGACAAACATCTGCTATTCACAGTCTCGCAAAATAAACTGAGTCTGTCGCCCTTGGACACAACGCGTTATTTATTTCCAGACGGGATTAAAACTTTAGTCTACGGGCATTATCAAGCTGTTCAAGAAGGCGGTAATTCGGTGTCTTCTGGTATAACTTGAAGTTCTTCTCTCACAAAACTCCGTTTGGGCCCCGTTTTCACACGCTTGCCCCCAACCCGTTTAAATTGACTCGTGCGTTTTTCCATCTGATAAACGTCGACAGACCAAACGGGATCGGTAGCCCGTTTAACCGTACCTCCTTTCTGTTCGCCGGGGTAATATAGATATCTAACGGCTGCATCCGAAGGCAGCTCATATTCTCTTCTTTTGGCAACTGGTGCTGTCGGCGCTTGTTTTAACCAGTCTAATTTGATTGCGTTAGTGGGCTCTTTCCCAATTAACCAAGTCTTTTCCTCGTTGAGCGATTTTATTACTTGGGACAAAAGTTTCACCCATTCCAAGTTTTGTTCGCCTACGTTTAACATTTCTTGCGCGTTTTGATGGCCAAATAAACGCTCGGCCAAAGTCCTATTGAATTTTTCGACGATTTTCTGCGACCTGTGAACACCGGGTTCGCCCTTTTGAATTTCTACTTTATGTTTGACCATCAGCTTTTTAAACTCGCCTTTAAAATCTGACCCCGAGTCTATCTCAGTGAACTTTGGCCAAGTCAGCGGCGATCTTTCGTAAACCCGTTCAACGGCCTCTGACACTTGTTCGGCCGTGTCACTCGTCAATTGCTCGGCTTCTTTGAACTTCGACCCCACGTCGACGACGGTGAAAGCGTATTTAAAAGTTTTATGATTTACCCAAGGCCATGGCAAGTATAAAACGTCCAATTGGTGTGCTTCGTTCGGCCTTCGCTGATGTCCTATTTTGGCTTAGAAAGGGAAAACGTGGCAAAATTGCGTTTGGGACCTGCTGATGCTAACTCGGCTTTAAACAACTGCAAAGACAAGGCCATTGCAGACGCTTTTAAAAATCGTTACGCGATTGCGCTGGACGTGCCACTTTTAACGGATCACGGCCCCTTTTATCTGTCGGGTTTTTAAACTGAGAGCCTCCGACCTATCAACTGACTTTCAATTCGCATGGCAAAGTCGTCAAAAGCGTAGACACTGCTGCAGAATACAGCATTTTGGACTTGACTTTGGAGTACGAAGTCGTCACAAATCGAGATTTGGCAACAAGTCTGAGAAAAAACACAAGGGGCCAGTCTATTATTTATTTGACAGGATTCACTCGTGGAAGAAACAAACGGTCAATAAATCAGACACTTTATGGAATATCAACATTGATCAACAGATTAAAAGTTTGAAAGGCGTTTTGATCTTATTTAAAGATCCTAGCGAAAAGAACTCGCAAAAATTTTACAATCCGCCCATTACGAAAACGAGTGTAATGGTCGAAGGCAAGCCCAATCAAATATATCCGCAAGGGCTTTTCGAGTATTAGCATTTTAACGGAAATTTGCAAATATTTCGGAGACTCAGATTCAGAAGCGGGATTAGCGGTCGTGAAGGACCTAAATTTTACCGTCGTCGACAGTTATTTGAAAGATAAATATGGCTTCTGGCTCGATTTTAGGAGCTCTTTGACAATGTACGTATTTTTAGTTATGGACTCGCAATTGACGGTGGAAGACGGCAATTTTAAAAGCTTAGTGTATTAAAATAGTTTAAAAGTAAATGAGTGGGAACATGTATAAAATCCACACTGCGCATTAATCGTGGGTGATACCGGAAGTGGAAAAACGAAATGGGTGCTCGATTTATTGGAACGTGATTATAAATTTAATTACGAAGCTATCGTAATAATTTGCCCGACCCTGTTAAAGAACCAAACTTATTTGGAACGTTTGTGGATATACACCGACGAAAACGTTTATTTATTTGATCTAGCCAAGGAGAATTTAGAATTAAACGAGGCGATCTATTTATATCAGAAAGTTTTCGACGGGGTAAATACGCTGTTTATAATTGACGATTGTGCCGCCGACCAATTTATCACGTACCGCAAGAAATCGCAACGAAGCAACATTTGTGCGCTAAGTCGAATGGCCTTTAGTGGCAGACATTGTTTACACTCGTGTTGGTTGTTGACGCAAAAATATAATCCAAATTTGAAAGACTACAGGAGCAATACGGCGTGGGTGGCCATTTTCTATTGTAAAGACAAGTCGTCTTTTGACCAAATGTTGAACGAAAATGATGTTGTACCCTACGAAGAGCGCGATCAATTTAAACAGCATTTCAGAAATTTTAAATTTAGTAAATTAGTCGTTAATACAAGACCGTCACTGTCATGTTTTTTAATGTGAAGAAAAATTATAAAATATTTTATAAATTGCCAGTAATTAACCACGAATAGACAATGCACAAGATGTTAAAAATTAAAAGAAATTTCTAATTTTCGAATAAAGTCAAATGGCGATAGTAATTTGAATTGTAACAAATGTATCGATAAAAATATAGAGAGTATGAGCAAGAGGAAAACAACAATGGATATCTGCCAAATGCGATAGCGCTTCGGTATGTCCGCATGGCAAAAGAAAAGACATTTGTAGCAACCCAGTTAAAGCCACAATTAGCGGTTGGATCTACAGCTACCGTCAAAGCGACAAAAAGTATAACCGATTTGATCCCAATTATTCCATGGACACCGATTTTTGCTGTGGTTTAATCGAAGATTTTGAGCATTGCTTTTATTCAGATTGTAACGTTAAAATGCAATTTATCGAGCGTAATTCTGCTGCCTAAATTAATTGTAACTTAAAGAAAAATCAAACAAATTAAATTTATTGATGAGCTAAAATAAACTAATTGTTATTTAAATAAATATGGTGTGGCCAGGCTTTTATAGTCTGGTTGCACCAATTTTTCATTTTGTTTTAATCAAATAACAGCCATGTTACAATTAATCAAAGTAGTTCCCGAGCTATTCATCACCATTAATTTAACGTTTTATATATTCGAATACCTATGCGCAAAGCACACGTTCAACAATTTTAAAACTTGTTTATATAAATGGATGACATTAAAAATATCCTTGCCGATTTAAAAATCGACGCACAAACCGCCGAACTCAAGCCCAACGTCAAAGATAGACTTTTTTCACTAGTCGCTACGGGTGAATCTAAAAAATACCTAGGCAAAGAATATTCCGTCAAGGACATCGAAGCTCTAACACCGCCCGAGCAAGAAAAATTATTCAGTTTATACGAGCCCGCTTTGGGCAAGAAATTGTAAATACACTGGGAAATTCGATCCTAAGTTTATATGCACGTTTATTAGGCATCGCCACTCCGAAAGAGTTCTTAGGCTTCAACGTAGATTTAAAATCTGAAGAAGATCTAACTAAAGATTTAAACGATCACCCTTTAATCAGTCAAACGATGGGCCATTTGCTCAGCGAGGTTTGCTACAAATATGGCGTGTATCTATCGCCAATTGTAGCCACCTTAATAACGACAAAACATTTAGCTATTAATAAAAATACGTCTATTATAAAAGAAGATGGAAACAGAACAACAAGCATCACAAGCACCGACGCCTGCCAACAGTCCGGTCAAAACGCAGGTGCAAACGGTGACCAAGAGTAAAAATCCCAAAAGCGTCGAACAGGGCAAAAGATTAGCCGAGCACAATGAGAAAATGAAAGAGCAGCTTGCCCCTCTGAAAGCGGGCGAACACGATCCCGAAACGAAATCAGAAAATAAAATTTACAAGTCGGTCGCAGAAAACAGAAGTTTAATTATCAGCGGTTTGGAAATTGGGGGAATCGCACTATTTTTAATTTTGAAAAATAGGCCCGCCGAGTCAAAAACCCCATCACAAGTTCAAACAACTTTCAAGTGCTGCCAAAGGTTCAAACGCATCAAGCGACAACACCCGCCCTCGAAACTTTGGACATGGAATAATTTTAAAAACTATATAATAAGACGAGTAACGCTAAAGCAATCGACGTAAACGGTATCGCCAATACGTTATACCATTATATGGTATATGTCATTAGCTTAATTTCCATGGGATACACCATGCTAAGCAATAAGCTACTTAAAATTCAACCGCCCGATCTAATTAAATTGTCGACAGAAGACGGGTGAAATTGACCGCAGTTTCAGCATGGGCATTGGCAACGCAGGGCTGGCTCGTGTCGCAGGGCATTTTGCCGGTGAGCGTGCCCACCGGTTAAAAAGCAACTTTAAAAAACGTTTGTTATAAAGTGAGATGGCAAAAGGAGGAGGAGGAAATGCCCCTATCGGACAGAGGGGAAGCAAATTTAACGTGTGATGACGAAGAAGACGTAAATATTAAAAAAATTGAGACTTCTTTTATTTCTGGCTCGGTTAGACCCAAATTAGAAATTAGTCCTAGGCCCGATAAATTAGAATTGGGCACAAAGGCATTTCAAACCAATCCCAGGGTAGACAGCTTTTACGACTATTATAGGAAAATGGGGCGAACCGACGTGCCAAAATCTCCCCGGTACGAAATTTTTGAATATCGACCAAATAGAGGTTTATGCTTTATTGGCATGGATGAGAGATATACTAGAGAAGTTCCTTTGACAGGCAAAAGAAGTCCCGCCACATTGGTAAACTTGGACACGATCACCATAAACGCTAGGAACGCCGGCTATCGGAATCGGGTTTGTGAGAAATGTTTTAGGCTTAAAGATTACGGCGTAAAAATTGCACAGGCGGGGCAAAGTTTAAAAACGATTCAACCCGAAACGATAGAATTAGAAGAATTACCTGGAGTGGCTGTAAATTTGCGATGATCGTAATTATTGTGCAGCGCGTCAAAAATGTCGTCGCTCGGAATGGGCATTACGCAGTCGTAGAATATTTTTCTTACCGTGTGATACACATGAAAGTTAAATAGGGCAGACACGTACGGATCAGAATCAGATAACTAATCGAAAGCCGTCGTCGCGCAATACACCGCGAAATTAAATTGGTTCTGATAAAACGAGATAGGGTCGGTAACCCAACGATTGACGGCCTCGTCAGTTTTAACTCTCGGTAATTTATAGGCCACTGTTAAATTTGGAAATTCGGCTGCAAATGAATTGTTTTTATTTACCCCAATTGCCAAATGACTAAGATTGTGACCAATCTTTTAAATAGAGCTTTTTAAAAAGGGGACACCGCGGGTTTTTATATCTCCGTAAGCGAGTGGGCAATCTTGGTATTTAACCGACTTGGTCAAACTTACTCGCCAAGTTTTGATATGAGATTTTTTTTAAAAACTGCCGCCCTTTCGTTGGCGAGTGCTTCTGCCGTCTCCTTGACCTGTCGATCAAATTCTTCTTTACTCGTCGATATACTTTCTTTCAATTTTGTCTTAAAATGTGAGTGCGGACGTCTTTCACTTTTTGAAGGCGGTAATTTTTTGTCGTGTTTGATTTGGCTTGATAGATAGTCAAATCTGGATACATATTTGACTCGACGTTTGTTGCCATCTTTTTAAAATATAGGCTTATAACTGCGTGGTCAAAATGTTTAGCACTTGCAATAAATCAAACGACTGCCCGTTGTAAAAATTAAAGTTGGTGTCCAACTGTGGGTAATATAGGTAAGCGAGTTTATCCGATTCCAACGTATAACCTACTTCAAATAAAATGTTTTTAACTGAAATGACTTTGTCGACCTTGGAATTGTCGATGACGTTTTTAGAAATATTGCTCTTCTTCATAAAGTTTAAACTTATTAACGGCGTCGTTGAAATGTTTCTCGGATATTTTAAACAGGTCTTTCACGGCTTCAGCAGTTTGTCCCGTCACGTCTCGCTAACATACGGCAATTAGAGCTCGTAGAGGCTTGCCTCCGTAAATTTTACCCTCCAAAACTCAGTTAACTTTATATTCGACGAGTCTGGCCTGTTCCACGGTTAGTTTGGCCTCAAATTCATTAATTGTCTTGCTCGTTTTAGATTTTGGCTTTTTGTGGACGAAATGTTGATTATATTTACCGCCCAATTTTTCTGCTTCGTCTGAGTAAATGCGAGTTAATACTAGTCCACAATCGTGACAGGCGAGCTTAGACCGTTCTGCTATTTCCATTCTATTTGTGTGTGGGTAGGCTTCTTCTTCTTCATCTTCTTTGACTTTTGCGCCGGTTGAGTTTTGGTCAAATAAACGAGTAAATCTCGTTCGTCCGACGGTTAATCCTTGTCCATGTTTGTTATTTATTTAAAAGACGTAAACTTAACCTCAGTTATTCCTGGGAATAACCGAGGTTTGAAATAGTTTTAAAATTACGTCATTTAGTTAATTATCAAATTTAATCCACCTTTAAAAACACTACTTCATGTTCCTTTCATTTGAAAAATTGATATGGCTTATAAAATACTCAGTTAATTTTGTTAAAATACATGTTTTGACGAATGAATACTTGTTTAATTCCTTCTTGAAGGGGAAATGGATTGTGCAATGTTGGAGAAGCTCCTGGTGCAATTCTCGCGCATCGATAATCGTGTAGTTGAGCCTTCCATTAATTTGATGGTGAAGTACAAGGAATTGGTTCAGTCCAATACATACAAACTACAAGGTGTAAAGTTCGACTGGCGGCAGCAGACGCTCGAGCAGTACAAAAAGGCAGGAGATCTTACTAACTTTCATTTCATCAGCGCTGTTCATTCTATGTACCACATTGATGACTCCTTAGAAAGTTCACTCTTGTATCTGTACGACCGGCTTTTCTCCAGTGGAGTATTGCTTGTTATCCTATGTTCAGGTAAGTTATAGACCTAACACGGACGGTACAAAATAAAAACAGCAGGACTTGCAATCCCATTGCAGTGACAGAGGCCATGTCGGCCATTTAACCGTGTGGACTACAAAAGCGACACTTTGCCCGATGATTCCAGGAACGACTTTTAATAGTTAACAATGGCGAGCAAGCCTTTGTTAATTTCCCCCAGTAGTGGGAAATTAATTTTTTCTGTTCCCAGAAGTTAAAATCGCGCATGGCATGTTGGGAATCAACAAGTGGAAAAATTGAGGTTTTCCTGTGGAACAAAAGAACTGCCCTGCAAGGTGGTTTAAATAACATGCAAAGCCAGTGAATATAGAGGTGGGCTGATGAAACACCCCAACAGTCCTTCTGGCATGTTACCCTAGTTTTTATATGAAGTCAAACACTGTTCACCAATTGTGACTTGACCAATAATGCAAAGCCAAAGGACGATTGAAAATGTCAGAAGAACCCGTAGGTGTGATGTCATAACCATAGTAAATTACTGGTGGTGTGGCGAAAGTCGTTGCAAAGCAGATGTCGGCGTTGTCGTTAATCATTAACCTCAAGAGAATTTTTATCTTCTTTTGCCAGGAAACAGCGGCATTGGTCGGCTTAGGTTTCGATTTCGTCAGGGACGTCCGATTAATTATCACCTCACCTCGGCCGATGTTCGTCGCTGCTTGGACTTTCGAGATATCAGGTACGCGGAGTTCGGTCAACCCTCCAGCTTAGACATCACCGACTGCTTCGACGACGCTTCGGAGGAGGGTGGCTTGTTGCTGGATTTTATACTGCACATTCAGAACTTCAGAGAAACGGCACCCGACGATTTGCAGCGCTCGGTGATGGAGTACCTCGCCAGTAGCGATTGCTCTGAGAAGAAAAATGGAAAAATACTGCTGAACATCGACTGGGATGCAGTAATTATACACAAACCATAGGAATAAAGTTGAGATTGCTTGTATTCATGCAAGGTATACACAGTCGTACTCACACTGACATGCATGAATTTAATGTATGCGTGCATGGCCGCCTGTAGTCATTTATCTGAAAATGCGCGGGCTTTGCGGTGGGGGGGGCGAATATTCTTTTCCTAATTGGTTGTGATTTCTCGACTTATGATTGCAATCGATTGGTCTGTAATGTGGATACCTAATGAATGGTTCTTGACTACAAAAACCAAAGTTGTGGTGCGAGTGCTCCTTCCCTACTTGTTATTTACAAGTAAAAAAGTTGTAAATACAACAGAGAGGATTCGAACCTGAGTTTTAAGTCGAGAATATTCCAAATCAATCCATACATCTGCTGCCAAACAGCGATGAATTTTAATACCCTTATACCTTATTACATAACCACTCTTTAAAGCCTTGGACAGAATATGAATAAAACATAAGCACAGAGGGTTGGATCTTGTTTGGGAAAACAAAATACGCAGGTGGGGCCGAGAGGCGCTTGTTCCTGGAAAAAAAAAACAGGAAAAAAAAAGTAAGGAAAAAAAGAAGGAAAACAAATGAAGAGAACAGATATCGGCGAAAAACATAACCAATTTGCTAGAAATACCTAAAAATTTACCCCCTCCACCGTCAGTTGTTTATTTTTTTTCCTTTGCCCATGCGCCTACCGCCACCCTCGGAAATATCTTTAGATGGCAGGTTAATTTTCCTGCCTTTGTAGGGATCATGGAATACAGAGGCACACGCTCCCTCTCCCCCGTGTGGATGTCTGCCATCCCCTCTGTCTCAATTTGAAATAATAATTTGCTTTCAAAGCTGTTTTGAAAATTAAAAAAAAAATGTGCTTAAGTCTCCCATTGAATAAGGCTTTCAGAAAAAAATTCGTCCGAACAAAATTGAGATTTTTCACTGAGACCAGCATTCAACAGGAGGTACAGTGGCAGAATTTCAATGTCAAAGTCCGAAGAGTCCCATGTATCAACATCACAAGATATGCGCAAATTAACAAATTACCAAGTCATTGGGAAAAGATATTTTTGGGGCGGGGGATAGCATTTTTCATTCTTTAATTTTTGATCGATTGTCATATTGACGCTGAATGGCCATTTATCTTTGTAATTTGGTTTTGTTCAAAATCATCGTAATCAAAAGAAAAAAATTCTTTTGTTCAGTGTAAAAAGGTTAAATTTTCTGAATAGGCCAGTAATAATTGACACAAAAAGTTCCAAACACAGACACTTTTGTTAATAACCAAATTTCCACTCAAAACTTTTCATATTGTGGTCAGGAACCCCCCCAAAAAAATTCAACCAATTTTCTCACTGGGGAAATAAGATTTTGAAGCGTTTAAAACCCCTCATTTTCTCACCCAAATGCCCCATGGTCCAACTAATCATGCCCAAATTGGAACAGTGCTTAACCAATGGAGCTCCCTGACACTAGTTGGGCGGATTCTAAGTTGGATGTATAGACCACACATACAACATGTCAGCTTCCTTGAGCATGTGGGACAAATGTCAGGAGTAAGTTCCTGTAAAAGTACGAGTATTTACGGCTTGATTTTTCTATCACCAAGATATTACTTACCAACCACACAGAGTCCTTCATACCATGTCAACTCAACTTTTTTGTTTGAGTATTTTTGAAGGTTTTTTGAGTTAGATGTGTTGGATTTTGCACATGGTGTGTAATGTTGTGCACGCACGAGTTCCAGTTGAAACTTGCATAAGGCATACTGAGATTTTAACTGATTTTGTGTGAAATTTTTCACAGCATTGTGGACTGTGGTTCCAGTCAGCAAACAGAGGCATCTGTTCCTTGGCATCTTTCGGGTTAGTTTAAAGTTCTATGGTTGTGTGCTGATCTGACAGCGATACAGAGAGGCATCGGTTTGGGCATTGCTTCTGATTGCTTTAGGGAACATAGGCCTGTATAATATAGCCTATGTGAATAACATGGCTACTCCAATGAATACTTATATAATCTGTATGAAAACAGAGAGTCGCTGCAGTGGTAGATTGTTGGGACGGAAGGGAAAGGCTACTCTGACAGAAAGAAATTCAAAAATGACTTGCATTAAAAAAATCTCTCTCCTTGATCAGACATTTGTTCATGACGTGTATTACAAAAATTGTACGTCAGCAAAAAAAAAGTTGAAAAAGCAGAGAAATTTCATGGTTCACAGAGAGACACAGATTCTCCCACATCTGCACTGAGATCAGAAAAGACCCATTTTGACTATCCGACTCACTTGTAATATGTGCCGAATTGCTGGACTTTGATGCTACTTCTCGTCATCCTAAAGTATGGAATTCCATATCTGCCGTCGTGCGTCGCCCGTCGTGCGTCGTCCGTCGTGCGTCGCCCGTCGTGCGTCGTGCGTCGTCCGTGTTTTTTTGTCACGATTGCGCAGTGGTATTTTTTACTTTGACTCTTGATCGTTTCACATGTACATGTCCTTGTTCGATCGATCCACCATGCCTGACTCTCATTTTAGCAATAGAACTAGAAGATGTACAAGTATTCGTTTTTGCAGTTGCGCCAAACTCCATTCGAAAGAAGAAAGAAAGAACGTGTATATGAAATAAACCATTTTGGTTACATAAATAAATTAACAAAATAGACTTTTGTTAGGGTAGATTGTTTTTCTCGATAACTTAGTTGCTCTAGACGTAACTTTACTCGTTAACAGCCTGACTTTAGGTCTATAGCCTATGTAATATTTCTGTCTGTCCCTGCACGATATCCCACAGAACGGAATGTAAATAATAGATTATTTACAATGTTTGATTCCTTATTAGTTTTCATAAGAGACGAACTGATTCAACATTATTTTGAGGGCGGGTATACCTATGATGAAATCTGCTGTATACTCCAAATTAGACATGACTTTATTTGCAGGTTGGCTCACAGAAGTCTTTTAAACAGTAACGTTACTTGTTAGCCCCATAAATAATGCTGATGTGCTGGACAACCTGTTCTCATTGGTCTATCCACCATGGCATACACACCCAAAAAACCCAACACGTCATATTTTCTGAAACTTAAACCAAGTGGTAATTGGGCCCCCTAATAATACATTTGATAAACAGTTTGTTATCCACAGCACGTCTAGTATGTCTGGATTTCAAGGTGAAATTGAGAGGACAAGATTGAATATCTGTATTGGTTGGCAGATTTCTTCCTAGAATTTGATGAAAACAAGTCGGCACATTTTTTACAGTGTGCATATTAGAATAACACTGTGGATAAGTTGGCCGGAACATTTTGGCTGAAAATGTTTTTCCCCCAAAACAACTTGGTTGAATTCTCAGAGAGGTGATATTTTCTTGTCAAGGGGCAGGGTTAGTCTAGCATTATTGGAATTAATTATGTGACTAGTATGTGCTTTGCAGGTGGGATTTGTACTTGCATTATTCGGAAAAGATCTTTAGAAGTGAATGGAATCATCACATTGTCATTTGTTAAACCCCGGCTTTTGCAGGTCCTATGCAACCCATAGACGGACGACGGGCGACGCACGACGGGCGACGCACGACAGACGACGCACGAAGGGCGACGCACGACGGGCGACGCGCGACGGAAAATGGCATGTTTTGAACTGGTAAATGGCAGAATTAGGACACAACAAAAAGCAAAATGCGACGGACGACGGGAGACGGCAGATATGGAATTCTGTACTTCGGTGATAGTTGTTGCTGCCGCAACTTCCACCATCAGTGGTGTTTAAGGGCATTGTCGCATGAGGAAATCCACATGCAGACGATCAGTTCAGGCTTTAGATGACAAGTTATTCACTTTCCATGTTTCGTAAAATTTTCTGACGACTATTTCTACACTCTGAGGGAAAATGTCTTTTTTATTACCAAAGCACTGAAGGGTCTACAGGGATGTTAGTTTCTTCCGAATTGCTTGTAATAATTGCTTCATGTGGCAAGGCCTAACATACTTGTAACATAACAGTATATTTTTACCGTATTAACTACGAACTTACAAGATGGATATCCTTAAACAGATATTTTTCCTTGATAATTTTGGTGAAAACAGTTATTTGTTTGTTCTTGGTGCCATTTGATATTCTTCCAAGCTGAAAATTTTGGGGGAGTTTTGTCAGACTATTCATTTGGGTAAGTTCCTACTGTAGTGTCGGAAATACATGCCTTTACCTGTATTTTGTGCACAAGAGGTAGCCATTTTGATTTTTAATTAATTAACATTTTTTTGGAAATACCTTGAGTCCAAGCAAATGCCTTGCCACTAAAATTTGGTTATTATTGAAAGAGTCTGGGTCTTTGTCAATTCTTACTGGCCTAGAAGGCCTTTTGTGCACATTTCCCCCTTTCCCTTAAATTTAGCATTGGCCCTACCTGTAAGTGTAATGGATTATCCCACAGAGCCAATTTTATGCGCATGTTGACAGGAAGCAAGTTGATGCCTTGCTCTCTGGTTCATTGTTGTATTAGCAATGACCAAACCCTCCTCAGTGCAGCTTGTGACTGTTTACCCCCTTCACTACAGTAATGTGGGTTCTTATATTTTGTATACTTAGAGTAGCGGCAAAACGTTGGTTTTTCGTTGTTATTTTACTGTTGTTTCATCTTCTAAAGTTTACATCACATTTTATTAATGTTGGTATGTATGTAGTGATTGAAGTATTTTGATCAACCAGATATTTCATCAGTAACCTGTTAGGGCGCCCTCCAGTTATATACAAATTTTAGGTCAAAGGTGAAGATTCCTGATTCCCATAGACAGCAGTGATAAATCTCCATACTTCACAAATATTTAAAAATACTCACAACTCTCACAGGTGTTCAGGCTTCACAGAAAAACGATGTTCGATATGTCCGCTTTCACTTTCCTTTCAAATTTCAGTGGGTTGACCAAAGAATTTTTGAGAAATTCTCACCCAAAACAGACTACCCCTAAAATGAAGGAAATTTCACTGCACGGAAAAGTAGCCATTTTCAAGTGAAAATGCATCCCTCTGTAAAACAGCAATACAGGGCGTCTCAATAAAAAGGTAATCCAACTTTAAGAGGTTAATACGACCATACTATATACCTTTCAGCAAGGATCATGGTTTGAAACTAAAGTAGAGGTTATGACCGTTAAAATGACACAAAGGTTTCTTGTCTAGGGCCAGAATGATTGAGCACCATCACCCAGAATTTAGGGTGCAAAAATATTGTTGGTTCACTTTCATGATACCAAGCTTGTTCGATGGCCAGAATGAAGATGCCTGGCCGTTTGAATTAAAACCACTGCATAACCAGGCAAGACATTATTCATAATCAAGGTGTGGCAGTTGGTCAAGTGAAATGCGACGAGGCTCAATAAGTGAACCAGTGCAGTTTTGGGGCCATGATTTAAATCCATAGGTATTAACTTATGCAATAACATAATTAGGCAAGAAAGGTGTCATCTGAAAGCTCTTATCTCCAGTTTTATTGTTGTGGCCCTAAAAATGCTGTGTGAGATGCCATATAGCTATTCTAACCTCTTAAAGTTGGATTACCTTTATTTGAGACACCCTGTAAAGTGCTACTTTCGGACCCGATTGCATCCAAATTGCTCAGAATTGGAAGCCCCGAATGCGGGCCAGAGGTTCAGTGCCATATTTCTTCGATTCCTCAATTCCATGGCTCTCAGGACCCTCTAATATAGAAGATTTAGAGTGTATAACTTTTATTAATGAGTTCGGCGGACGGCTCTTGAGCATATTTACCAGGGTGCACCCTTTAATAGCAGGCAACTTTCACATTTTGGCACAAGAGTCCAATCAGTAGAAGCAGAATTATCTCAGAAGTAAGTGTTACATAACGCCTCTCTCTACCCGTACCTGTCTTTTGTTGCTGTTCGTTCAATACCAAAGCTGCATGATCTTTTTGTTTGCATGGAATGTTTGTTCTGTATTTAAAGCCTTAAAGCGGGCTGCTCGGCCTCGGTCGGTGTCGGTTATGGTTTGCATGACTGCTTTATAAATTTTGTTTTGCTTGGCATGACCGTTTCTAACCACGTTAATGCAAGCTCATTGTTTTATGGGGTTTATTTTGTTAATTAAAATAATGTAAATAATTTTATATATTGGCCAATTCTTGTACATGTTTTCTGTGTTTGTGTTTGGCCACCTCTGGTTTGTAACATAAGTTTCTTAAAAAATGAAAAGTACTGCTCCTCTGAGAAACCACTGGTGTGGGCGTGGCTATGGTGTTTCTTAGCGTTTTCAATGGGAAAGCGCGACTCTTGTGCACGTCTTGGGCATCATGAGGGTACTCAATTCTGTTCTTCCCACATCAAATTGGGAGAAAGTTTCCCCCTTTGACACATGCCAGTTATTTTTGGGGTCCATCTGGGGTCATTTTGAGGTGAGTTTATTCCACTTTTTTGGCGGATCCAGGTTGAATGGTGGGGGGAACTAATTTTTAGCACAGCTTAAACACACTCCCTAGAATTGAACACGGTGCTCTGTATTTTACAGGTGACTGGTGACATATTAATTCCGAAAGTTTACTGTGACAAATAAATTTTCTTAGAAGATTTACAACTGTGCACAATGGGCCTTTGATAACGTGTTAATTCTAAGATGTGGCTGTCCATTTACTTCAAACTCCGAACTGAAGATTTATTAAACGACTCCTATAATGTATCCTCAGCTTATCAGTCCGAAGGATGTGTCCGAGCGACATATTGGTTTGTCAGCATCAATTCTGCAGTCGACTTGGGAGCACAGGCTATCCTAGATCACCAACGGGTACAGATTGTGACGCCAGATGCTGAGGAGCGTCGAGGTTTGGTTTTGTCCGAGATGATGTCCTGTCGGAAGTGTGCTTTCTGCAGCGGCAAGAGAAAACTGTTCACTGAGATTCCACAGAGGGGGAGAGGACAATGGACCGCTGCTCCAAACATGGTGTTCTCCGTGGGCCTGTACAACACTGGAATTTCAACAGCTGGTGCAAGGAGGCTCTTGTCAGCTTGGACACGACTGTTCCTTCAGAGAGTACGTGGCCTGCAAAACACATGTAACAAATTCGGTGAAATCACTGCAGAAAACGAAAGAGACATGTACAACAAGAGAAAAATCGTGAATGAGATCCATGAACTGCGGGGTTACGAGAGAGAAAGTTCAGTTGCAGTAGAGACCGACAGACAATATTGCTGTCACCACGTAGAACTTTATACCCCGTATTTTTTTGGAAGAATCATCAATATTCATTATGTTTATCCTTCTGTTCATCCCTCATGAATATTCATTTTCCCAGGGCCGTGTCGGCGTCACTCGGACGCTGACCGGATTGGAGACGACATCTTTTTAAAACGTCTCCTTTCCTCGCATTCATTCTCCAGGTAAATTAGTCTATTTATTCCTTTTTTTATCAGCACAAGTCAGTAATTATCAATATCATGATGTAGTGTTTCGTCTGTAAGACTCACAGGCCTTAATTTTGTCAGATCTTCTATTTTCCTTAATTTATCTTCGTTTGATGCTCTAATCATTCGTATTTTCAACATTCCTGTCAAATGGAATTATGGCGGGAAGCTGATTCAGACATTTTTTTCATAAATCAAGTTTATTTAAACTTCTTTTGTGTATAGCTTAATCGGCATTTCATTGAACCATTCGATTCATTTGATAATGGCATTTATTAGTCACTCGGACGCTGACCGGATTGGAGATGACATCTTTTTAAAATGTCTCCTTTCCTCGCATTCATTCTCCAGAATAAATCAACAAAACCAGAGATGTCGAGTCCTCTGCTCCCTTAAACGACTCTACTTAATACCAAAAGTCACATAACAATCTTCTTCGAAACTGTCGCAAGAAAACACCCCTCATCCCAGCAACGCAGACAAGAGATGTGAAGGTGGCATTCAATGTGCCCCAAAACTTTTTAAACTGTTAAGAACTTCTTTTTGCAAATAGAGTGACAACTAATGCCGGCGGTTGTGTGGCAGAGGGTGTAAGCTCTCATGTGCAAAGTATGACTGCAGGTATGGAAACCGAGCATTTATTAGACCCCCTCATTTAAACCGATCCCTGTGTGAAGCCCTAAATCGTGCAAAATTCAGTCCAGAGATAGATGTTTCCAGGCCAAAATAAAAAGGAAAAGACAAAGCTGCAGGATCGACTTGCCGATGATGTCAGCCACAGGGCACAGGCCGAGGCTGCTGCCATACTCAAAAACAGTGGTGGAAACTCTTCCAAAATGAAAACCATGTCTATCTGCAAATGCAGTACGTGCAATTGCTCAATTTTACATGGGAAATCATGACCTTTGCAAAAAGTGGTCACCAATTTGTAGGGGTGGTAAACATAAATTTCCATACCTGCCAGTCGATGCCCGTGGCAAACTGAAATCGTCAACTTGTGATAAACAGGCTCTTCTCAAAGTACTAAGCAAGAGACTTTGTCAAGAAGCCATGGACAAAACTAAATCTGGTACCAGTACTCAGAAAGCTGAATTAATGAATCATGCCTTCGCAGTAACTAATCCAAAGGGAACACCAACCTCAAGAAATGGATCTTATAGGGATCACAGCGCAGTGCACTTGGTGAATAATGGACACTTCAATTCAGTAGTCCAAAAGTGCAAGCTGTCGATCGGTTGTCCAATGAGTGGTGGCTCTCCAGCTGCCAAAACATTTGCTGAAGTGGATATGTCATGATAGTAGAAACGCTATCAGGTTGCACACTTTCCAAATCGCCGTATAGCGATCCCCCGCATGATTATTACCGTTTCTCCATCTTCATGCACACCCTGGAGCCCTTTACGCTCTTCAGTGGTTACGATCTGAAATGTCCGAATTAGCGTTGTGAAGCCGTCCGTGTACTCCTCTCATGGCTATTTGATTAGAGCTATGGCTACGAATCTACAGCGATTGCACCCAGGAGTTGACTATAATGTGTTGCTGGACAACCTGTTCTCATTGGTCTATCCACCATGGCATACACACCCACAAAAACCAACACGTCATATTTTCTGAATCTTAAACCAAGTGGTAATTGCCCCTTAACAATACATTTAATAAACAGTTTGTTATCCACAGCACGTCTAGTATGTCTGGATTTCAAGGTGAAATTGAGAGGACAAGATGGAATATCTGCTCTGTCCGTAGCAGGTCGGTTTCTGGACGAAATAACTCGCAGTGGACGAAATATGGAATTAAAATCCTTGCATGTTACCTCAAATTGTGACTAAACTCCTTATAGCCTTGTGCTCGGAGTGAACTCACCTCGACAATCTTGTATAATTCACTCATCATGGACGACCTTAGTTGCCTTCAACCCGAACATCACGACACGCCCTGGGATTGAAACCGGCCCCACTGTTCTGCCTAGCTATGCACTGCGTGTTGATCATGAGTCAGCAAGTCAGCTTGACTCCTATTGTTCTGCCCAGCCGAGAACAAAGGGTCGATTGCAAATAAAGGGCTTGATAGGCATTGAGGACGACGGCCGAATACGTTCAAACATGACTTGCTCGTCACCGCACCGAATACATTGTCTGTACCAGCCGCGCCTCCCGGTCCTTTACAAATCTATTTCAAACATTCTCATCGACATAACCTTCGTTATATTCAATTGTGTGTTGCTACGAGATGCTGACACACCCATCTTTGGGGACGATCTCGCAATTGCCGAACCCAACCCTGCGCCTCCAAAAGCCCCTTATGCCTACTGTGCATATACGCTACCCCCTAACCCGCCCTCAGCGTCTGCAACGCCGGAAGTATCTCGCCCCGCAAATAAAGGGGAAAATCAAACCCTACCTTCACGTCCATAAGCCCAGGGACAACAAATACAGGGAAAAACAACGTGTGTGGACCGGGATGACTCTCTACATGGCGAACGAAAGGGATACCCATGATCCCTGTTATTCCTGTTGCAACTGGAGACAAGTCTACAGGACCCCCAGCTGCGGCGCGGCCCGAATCGCGAGTGATGTGAATCTTTTGCCCTCTACGTTTGCAGAGATGCAAATAGGTGAGGTATATACACAGCGAATCAAAACCAAAAAAGAGTCCAAAACGTACTCATGTGTTCGGCCACGTCACGGCCACGTTGATGGTACGTTGACCTTCGGCAAGAAATATCAAGGTATGGCGTGCCAATGCTGGCAACAAATATATACAGAGTGCTTTTATGCCGCTACCGTATTGTACATGATCGAAAAGGGCGTCGGGGGAAGCAAAAGTACGCAGTGGTGTAACTGTGTGGCGGTGTATCTTGGTAGCTTTGAGGCAAGTTTTGCACTAGTGTCTGACTTCGTGGTTCATATTGGGTCACACATAACGGATGCTGAACAGTTTGAGGACGGCTCGGATGCCTGGGTGTGAAAGCGAGTGTAGCAATTCGAAAACTGCACGTTGAAAGGACTTGGTTTTAGACTAGGTACACCAGTAGTCACATCACATTCGATTGTGCCGTTGCTAGTAGCAAGTGGTATGTCTCTCAACTGCAAGGCAGAACGGTCTTAAGTAGTTGTCGTCTGTGAGCTGTTGCTTGGCCATTGATGTTTCGAAGTCGAGTATGGTCTCAGGCGATGGTAGTGATGCCATGTTAATGTGGGACAGCGCGTCAGCAACTTCGTCTTTAGGTCCCTTAACGTGTCTAATGCCGGTGGTAAACTGCGATATGAAATCGAGGTGTCGGACTTCGCGTGGCGAGTACCTGTCCGATCCGCACCGGAGTGGAACGCATGAGCTAACGGTTTGTGGTCAGTCAGTATGAAGAATCTTCTGACCATTGATGGCACAGCAAAAGTGCCGGATGGTAAGATATGCAGCCAGCAACTCTTCCGAACGTACTGTACTTGGTTTCCCCTGGCTGCAGTTTCTTTGAGAAGAATGCCATGAGTTTCTATTCGCCATGGATCTCTTGTTGGAGTACGCCGCCAACAGCAACACCGATCATTAGGCAATCATTAGGCACAATGGGGCGTCAATGAAGGTGAACCAACAGAGTAGCCTCTGCCAGGGCAGATATAACCGCTGCAAAAGACTCTAATTCTTCTGGTGGTAACTGTAGAGGTGTCTTGGAATTCTTGGGTTTTCCTGCCAGCAAATCGGTGGGGCAATGCACTGTAGCTATATCGATTCTCGTCGGGTACGGTAGTCATGGGACGTAGGGGAGTCGATGTGCGTGCTGATGCCTTGCACGTTTAGGCTGATCATTGTGTCGATTAGTCTATCATGATATGTTTTACATTTACCAATGTCCAGGGTGAGCGAGCGTTCGCCGGAAGTCGCTATGGGTGACCTGTTGACAGCCTGAAGGTTGTATTTGTTGGAAAGGTGAGAACAGTCTTAAGGAGTGAGTGGCAACACACTGAATTCTGCGCCAGTGTCAACAAGGAAACACCTTCCTGACTATTCAGTAGCTTGAATTAGTTCACTGCACCCTATATTTCAAAATGGTGGCCTCCATGCAGTCCAGGCGGCAGGGATGTGAAACTTCTTTGTTTGGCTAATGTTAGATTTAGCAGGGCTTGAAAGTCAAAAACAAATGTCAGGAGACAGTTTTATGGATTTTGAACCATTAGAAAATACATTATTAAAGGCAACACTCCTCACCAGGTAGAGAAAATGTTTCTAGTGGATGCTAATGTAGTGGTCAGACTTTGGCAAGTCTATGTTTTATATCAAAACCGCACCACGCCTTTTCTCGCCAAATTTAAGTGTAGGCTGAAAATAATCCCAATATTTTATCCAAATTCTCGCATTTTAGCTATAAAGTATTCCTAGTGGTTTTTCATGGTCTTAATTATAAGTTAACAGTATTCTCATTTATATGAGTGTGCAACAAGGGGCTTTAGACTGTTATTTTGTGTCAGACTAGGGCCTAATTTTTTATACGTACGCGATGTACTTCGCCGTGGCGCACGTGACAATCTGCCTTTCTCTAGCATTAGTTTATTCGGTGGCAGAACGTAAGTTCACTTTTGCTCTGAACTTTTGCATTTTTTATCTTTCTTTCATATTTATGCACAGCTTTGGCCTGTTCATATTGACAGATATACTATAGCAGTACACGTGGGCCAAGTGTGGGCTCCAAATCAGGCCAAAAAGTGTCATTTGAAGGGATTTTGTTCGTTGCGTTGTAGTGAAAATTGTGTTGAAAAGTTTGGCATGTGACTTGTACAGGAAGCACAACGATTGCTTCAAGTTAGTCTTGATGACTATTACATATTTATGAATGGTTTCACTGTATATTCTTTACACAGGTGAACTCTGTTGCACGGTGCCCCAACTTTTCCCCATTTTGCCTGTATCTCATAAGTTTACTTCATATTAGCCCTATCTTGTAACTTTACTCCGTTTGCCCATACCTTATAACTTTTATCGGTTTTATCCATACCTTATAATTTATTCCATGAACCTTACAATTTTGTCAATGGCTTAAGTCCATGAACATGCTGCACTTTGTATGTTTGTGATTATTCCTATATACGTCACCACATAAGCTTATTCATTACAGGTCAATTTATTGTAAATCTAAACTATTTTCAAGATGTATTTTTGCGTTGGGGAGATGTTATTTTTTATAACGGGTTTTGCCCTTACCCAACGTATTAATAAACACTGTATGCGCAGTGTTTGTCTGAGAGCTTGCGAAAAAAATTCCCAAGCTTACTCGGGTGGGACTCGAGCCCAGGACCTCCTGCTTACTAGTGCAGACGTCTTAACCACTCACCCACGTCTGCACTAGTAAGCGTCATGCATGTCATATGCATGATGTGTGGTGGTGCCAGCGGAGGAAGGCAACGCGACGCCACGCGTGCTTCTTTTGTTAGTTTGTATTTTTATTTATTTTAAGAAAAGATTTCATGTCAACAAGTCATTTTTTTCAAGTGGAGTCAATTCTCGAGTCTTTTGTTTTCAAGTCAAGTCAAGTCTCGAGTCTAAACAATAGCGACTCGAATCCGACTCGAGTCCAAGTCAGCGACTCGAGTCAACAACACTGCCCCACATGCAACCATTAGCCTAAATATTTACACTGCCAGAAAGCAAAGTAAACGAAAGCCTGTAGAAGGGATGAAGCCTCAGTCAAGTGCATGTGGTGTTGATAATCAGACTTCGAGACTGGCTAGCCCTAGTTCCAACCTGAACCCTGAACGAAACGTAACCCTATACACTGCAAAAACTGGGGTGTTAAATTTACCACCCCAAGTGTTATCAGAGGACTACACTAACACTTTCACAGGTGTTACAAATTTGGTGTTATTTGGTGTTCCTTTAACACCATCTATTGTATTGTGCAGAGAACAAATTCAAGTGAACAATTTCTATCGCCCAATAGCATAAAAAGTGCCTACACAGAGAAAGGAGATTGTTTGGCTGTGAAAAATGGAAAAATTGTAGAAAAAAGGCCAGGATCAAATCCCTGGGTACATTATTACTTATGGAACACAGTCCTTAGTGCCCCAGAAGGTAGAAGGCATTTGAAAAATGGCTGCGAGCAGACTTGAGAACTTCCACTTTTCGAGGGGTAGGTTTGTTTTACGCGAATAATTACAAATGTAATTGGGTAACAAACCAAAAAATAAAAAGAAATGGAAAAACTTGGGTCAAGACAACAATGTAATGTTTCTTTTCGAAACTCCGCTAATGTCGGCTTGTTTGTTATCGAGGCCTGAACTTTGTTGGTATTGTACTGTTTTCAATGGGCTTGAATGAGTTTACTGCACCTTTCTCCCGTGTAAAAGGCGGGACAGCCTCGTGTCACAAGTCACGAGATGGGATTGTTTTTCCAAATGCTGCACGTGACCCATTCGAGCCCCCGTGACTTCTCCTAAATCCCCGTGCTGCTACTCTTGGACGGGGGTTCAATCTTGGGATCACCCAGGCAGTCACTGAAGCCAGCCTGAAACATCCCCTGTCCAATATCTTAGCATGTGGCTGCATACACAATCCCCACTGCACAAAATTGTGAAGAAATTACCCTCTGCCTTGTGAATCAGGCCATTAAATTTAGACCAATGAAATACTGTTTTGGATCATCAGCGTGCCGGAGCTGTATTGCTGACGCCATAACGGATAGTTTACTGCCCTCTGTCTGACCTTGTTATTATTGGGCAGGCCTGGCCTGGTAGTGGTAAGCTGAGACCACCTGCTGAGACATGTGAGAGTGATCTGGCGCAAGCTGCATGGATGGGAAAAAACCCAGAATGCCCAAACACACATCCTGCGGTGCCTATTGACATCCGTTGGCTCGTGTTGTCTTCAGAGAGAAGCGTGGAAATGTCATTTATGGGTCCAAGGTGCAAAGTGCCTCCCCTCACCCTAATACGAGCCCCACGCCCTCCAAAAGGACTTTTAAAACATGCAGTTGCAGCCCTGCCTGAGAGGGTTTCCATCAGGTTTGTTCAGAAAGAACTGGGAAAATGTAATTTATAACTCTAATTTTACTGCAAAATATGTGTGACCAAAGCAATTGTTTTAATTAATTAAAAAGCGCGCGCCCTCAAGTATTTAACACTTGATGGCGTATGTTTCCGGTATGACGACTAAATTGCGCGATTGATCGATCATTACGACGCGCCACCGTGCTATCACGTTTAGTCGTTCTCGAGATTATGAGGCTGCCGCGTGTCCTGTCCAAGGGGCAACCCTCAATACATTTTGCACGGGAAATTACTCGCTTTGTTCGTTTTGTTACAGCAGTATAAAAATGCATAGAACTTTCTTGGTACAACGATGAGATCGTTTTTGCTGCATAGAATAGTGACATTTTAGGTATTTTATGCAACGATTAGAACAATAATTTAGATTTTTCCCACACACTGCAACACTATTCACACTCGCAGATTCAGAGTGGGGCCGGGGTCGCACTGGGCACCCCCAACTGCCTGCACGATAGTGAATTTAAAATCGGCTCTGTAGACCTAGACCCAAGGAAGCCATTTTCAATCAGTTTCCCTTAATCTATCTGGATTCGTGTAATCTGTCATGGGGTGGTCCCATGTAGACTTTAAAAAAAATTTACTTAAAACATTAGGTTTAGATATAATAAATCACAAATTTTAAAGTATTCATCGTGATTAATTAAGTTAATCTATAATGAACTTTAATTTTATTGCTTTCTTTTTATTCTCAGGTTCCCCCCCCCGAAAAAGTTAACCTCGCTTTCATTTCAGTATGGCTGAGTTTTGAAGGCAGTCAATTGCTTTTACATTGTGACTAAGATCTTCTGACTGCACGCTTGCATTTTTTTCCTTTAAATTGGTCTATGGAAAATGGCCCAAAGATCAGAGAAGCCGAGATGGAATGGAAATCGCTGCCGGATCTGTTGAAAAGCCCAGACCACTACCTGAAATCGTTCAACGCCTACAAGACCTCGATTTTGAAGTTTAGCAAGTACACAGCTTGGCTGGATGGTGTGCTGAGTGAGGCTGTCGTCGATAAACTCCAGGCTGTTATGGGCAGACAAGAGGAACTACGTATACTGGGAGTTGGCAGCGGAGATGGTAAGAATGGCAATCCTCACCAGTAGGACTCCTCAACATTTTTTTGCGGAGTTGTAACGAGACACTAATTTTTGTGACTCCAGTCGAATCATTGTAACGTACAGTGTGACTCGAATGGTTAGGATTTAGCTCGAGTCATTTCGAGTCCCCAATGTTTGAAGGGACAATACAATAAATAAAAACAAGAGAGGAAGTCATTTTTAGCATATTTAAATTTACCTCTGGGTTTCTACATGTAGTCGCACCACATTTTATTCTTGATTATAATACATGTATCACGTGACATGAACATTACAAACCAGCAGTGTTACTCACTGCAGTGTTTTTCTTTGCTTTCATTTCGGGACTCGAGTCTTATTAACTTTCACTTGAGTCGGGTCCTCTGATGAGGGACTCGAGTCGAGCCGAGTCACTTGCTCTCAGTGAATCAAGTCAAGTCAATACACCTTGGGACTCCGGTTGGGTAGTCTCAAAAATTGTGACTGAGTCATTTACTCGAGCCATTACAACTCTGCATTTCTGTTCTCACACAACTTTAGTCGTGTGGTGTATCAGTCGAAAATCACCTTAGCAGTGTCTCGTTCCCTTTTCCTTTGTAGTGGTTTATCAGTCATCAGAAAACGGCAGATAATAAAATTTGAGATTTGACAAAATGGTTCAGAGCTGTCTCTAAGTAGATTTCAACAAACAACTTCAATTCATTTGAAGATGAATAATAGAAATCATCACATTGAGGGGCTGAAATTTTGATAGACACGCATCATAATGATATCTATCGATAACAGATATGCAGTCGTGGAAAATTAGTTGCTACGAAATAGGCTTAATAATGGCACAAAAAAATGAGGAGCAAACGAGAAAATGTCGCATTGGCGTATTTAGAACAAGTCTTCAAGACCACCAAAGAAGGTAGTATTTTTTAATAGCAACAATTTCTTTTCAAGAAAAACAACCTCCCTGAAAAAAGCATTTGGAAGAAATCACGTCTTCACCACCACCACCACCACTACCACCACCCCACATATATATTTTGAACATTTCCTAATTAACTAAAAACTCATGTGGAATGCATGCCATAACTTTCCACTCTACTTTTTAACTGTCAGGGAGTGTAGACTACACGATACTGAAGAGGCTCTTGCATCATTTCCCACGCATCAACAACCGTGTAGTTGAGCCCTTTTCAGAGCAATTACGCCAGTACAAGGCATTAGCTCTGTCTAAGGCCCATGAACTGCCAGGCGTAGATCACCACTGGCGACAGCAGACGATAGAGCAATATCAGAAAGAGGGAGATTTGACCAAATTTCACTTCGTCAGCGCGATCCACACCCTGTACTATGTAGAAAAGAGCTCTTTAATGTATCTCTACGACTGTCTGGAGCCAGGCGGAGTACTGCTTGTTGTCTTAGAGTCAGGTAATGTCCAGTTTTGCAACGAGTCACTACATTGTGTGACTTGATGAGCCATAATCATGGGGTCAAGAACTTATCCAGGAATCAAATATGAGTCGCCGATATCTGAGCACGATCTGTTAAGTTCAATACAAGAGACACAGAGAGTGGGCTTGGATACAGTAATTGTTTTATAGAGTTTCTGAATTTTAAATTTCCATCGCAACCTGCGTGCAGTCCAACCGCTTGAGCTTTTTTGTAACAGATCCATTTTTACATGTACAATAGGTGTGAAGATGTGTTACACGTAAATGTACAGAAGGTGTGACAGCTTTGCTAACCATCACACCCTTCACTTTTGAGAGGCGATCGCGGGTCTAACCGTCTTCCTTCGAAAATAAAATAAAATGATCTTCTGATGTCAGGGAGGAATTATTTACAGTGCAAGCCTCACACAAAGCTCGCCTTCTTGGCCCATGCAGAGAACAGTGGGATGTCGCAGTTGTGGTATCACTTCCTGCAAGATCAGCCCAGATACGTCAGCTCGGCCGACTTGCAGAGCTCTTTGGAACGCCGAGGTATCCCGCACAAGAAGATTCGTCAACGCTGCCACATAGACATCACCATGTGCTTTGGCGAAACTTCGGCAGAGGGTAAAATGTTGATGGATTTCTTCTCTCACGTTGTGGACTTCGACAAGGTGGCGTCGAAAGGCTTTCAGAGATCTATGATGGAGTATCTTGCCAGCAGCCACTGCTCCAAGAAGTGTGGAGATGAAGTGTGGCTTATCGTTGAATGGGATGCAGTTGTCATCAGCAAACCACGAGAATAAAATTTCTCTCATTAAAATGGAGGCAGTTTCATTTGGTCTTGATCTATTAAATACCGGTATGCTTTGCCTTGCATAACTGCTTGGTCATGGATGCACATGCACCCAATCCTTGCACGACAATCTCTTGTCAAATCCATCAGGTGTTCCTGTAAGCACGACATCACCTGAAACAAGGTAAAGGTGAAACACTATGTATATTTACAGCAGGTGACAAGTACCTGAACTTTTGCAACTTTATAACACCAGACGGTGGAAGCTAAGAAAATCACTCCATTAAAAATTGAGAACTAATTCTGCGAAGCCTGCCCTGAAATTATGTGAGTACATACCTCTCCTTTGCCAGTCTTCTAATTACAGAAGCAATACATGTAGCTTCTATTTGGGGGCTGAGGTGTACATCGGCAGCACGCCGACGCAGAACACGATGAACCCAAGCCTGACATCTTGGAGATAGCTAGAGACATCATACAGGTGTACTTCATTTATTACTTATTACATGTATTAATTACTCTGTAAGCTAAACAATTTGCCGTAACCACGCAGCTCCTCAAAAGTCTGCTTCAGTAGCATAATCACATTGCCACCAGTTGCTCTCGAGCATCTCTGGGGCGTGATCCAATGTAAAAACACGTGCAGGAGGTTGCAGGTAAATTCCTGCACCAACAACCATGTCGTGCGGACACTACTAAGTTTTGAACTTTGTTATCGTGGGTTTGTTGCGTTAGGATTTAAAGTTTGTTCAGAGGTTCTTGGCTTCACGAATCACAGCCCATCTTTTGGGAGCGTGATCCAGTTCAGCTTTTTGTGTGGGTGGGAGGAGGTTTTCAGTGTTCTTACACATTGCTTAAGCTCACTGTGTATGAAATACATAATTTCATTTCTTGCAGCTTTTATTGTCGTATAACCAATGCATTCATTACGTTTTGTCATGTGAAATGCATTGCGAATGAATAGGTATTTTTTCATTTCACAAGAAACAAGAAACCTCATTGCTTGTGGTACAAGTCCTGTAAAAACGCCTTTAATGAAAGGTACGGTGATATATTGTGAGTTGTGAAACTGCATACTGCTGTAAATTGGAAATGCTTGCTTATTTGTTAGACTTTAGTCATGTACCCTTCTCTATATACCATGAGCGCAAATATAATTGCTTTGGATTGTAAATTCATGTTGATTTTGGCATTAATCATCATTTATAAATTTCCTACTGGTGTTTTAACCATTTATTCCCCATTTTACTATGGCATTGCAGGTTTTTATTATTTCAAATTTCTATTTGACTGTAATTAAGTAATTTTATCAATAAAGCATCATAAAATCATTTTCCTGAATGATATATTTTGATTATATTCTCAATGATTATAAATATAAGCATTTTTCTATTGAATACATCGATTGTTAAATTGGGTACGATGTGCGGGTGTCGGAAATAAGAGGCCTTTTCTGCTGGTTTTGTCCTGTAACGTTAAGCACGTATATTTCAATGTGTCAAGGTAAATGTGTTTTGTAATTTCGTGCTTTGTTAGTCCTTTTATATTTTGATTTAGACTTAATATACATTTACTTGTTACATGGTCTTCTGTCTCACCTCCTTGAACTCTAGGCTGCCTTGGCCGGAGCGCAACAGTCCAGTCTTCTTCAGCAAGAGCTGATTCTACCCCATAGGATACAGTTCTCTAGATTGATTCTGAGACTGCCCTGACCTGAAGTCGGACACCTGCGGGTACAAAGTCTTTATTGGGACCAGATTAGCCCAGCTTCAGACCCTAACTAACTAATGTCGACTACGTTAATACAAAAAATTAATGCTGCATGCTGACGATCTGACGAGAGGGAAAACCCAGTCAAACCTGCAGGTGGCGAAATGACATTTGCGATTCACTGTGGGTAAAGTGCACTCTCTGATTAGCGTAAGGAAGGAAACGTATCATAACAAGATTAAATCACCCATTCAAGCAGCTGCGTATGCACCTTTTGGTGTCAAGAGGGGCAAATTCAGCAGCGAATGTGCCTTCAGGCTCATTCAATCTGATGTTTGGGGAGAAAACATCAAAGCCTTACGGTCCCTACATCCTTGCTTTTATTTCACGGTGTTGGTTTCTTAGGGATTAGATAAATAAATATACGTACTGTTTTCTTACCTACGAAGTATTTTTTTAAATTAAAAATCATGTGGGGGGCAAGTTGTCTCCTGCCCCCCTCCCGCTGGATGCGCAACTGCATTCAAGTGCGAAAGCCACTCAAAAACAACTTCTCGGGGCTGTTAATTATTGATTGTTCAATAATGTTGATTGATTGACTTTTAATAGCCACTGACCTTTGTTTTTCGGTTTTTTCCATGGCTTAATTTAAAACAAAAACGCTTTCCGCACGATGCAGACGCTCACGTCACCGAGAATATGCGGCAGTGCGCAAAAGTGCTGCGTGACAGTGAGACGGGACGTTTGTTGGCGCACACTGAGCAAGTGTTCCGCGAAGCGGTCACCAAGGCGACGCTTGGTCTCTCCGACGTACAGTTTACCACAGCGACGACACGTAAGGCAAGAAACCACATTACTGGTAATGCATGTGTGATTCCCGCGTACTCTGTTTTACCGGGGGCCTGGCGACCGACGGGTTGTTAACTATGTAGGGGAAGGTGTTACATCTGGGGCGCTCCCCGAGTGTACGAAAATGTTTGAGAAGAACATTACGTACCGGGATGTTTCGAGGGTGGTATGTGAGTACTGGGGGACGCGATCACGTTGCTTGATCCCGGTGGGTTTCACACATATATGCAGTAAGGTATGAGACAGAGAGAACCCCCCCTGCTTTGTGTTGGTCATTGTCTCGCATGAATCTGGGGAAATCCTTTCAGACATCTTGGGGGGATGTGTTAAGTAACAATAGTCTGGAATGTGTATAGGGATTGGACATGTTGGGGGGTACCCCTCGGTCTCATTTCTTGCTGGGTATAGTTTCAGAGCCGTTTTGCACGGGATTGAAGATACGGCGTTGAATGCAGCGTCTGTGATAGCCGGAGGGTAACCGCGCTGATGAAAGAAACCTATAGCATTTCCTTCCCACGCACAGAGAACTCCGCATCGCTACTACAAATCCTACGCAGTCGGAGAAACTGGGAGTAAGGAATGGAGTTCTTGCATTTTAAGATGATTGGTGCGGCAGGTAGCTGTGGGAATCTGTGGGTTTACGGCAATGCACGGTTGTGCCAAGTTTCCGCGCACAGATCTAGACGCGCACGTCGAGGAAGGTAACAGAGTGTTGCGACACATCAGATGTGTAGCGCAGTTGTTGGGTGAAAAGAATCCGCAAACGTTAAGAAATTCTCAACGCCATCACACGTACCGGTGAAAGCACCAACAATATCATCGATGTATCGTCGGTACACGGCCGGACATCTCGATCCCCCTACCAGCACACTGCTCCGTCTGGCTGAACAACACTTAGTTCGCGTTCAACGGTGAGCGCTACATTCAGACCAGTGGTGTGGCTATGGGCACACGGATAGGACCAAGTTATGCATGTCTGTTTGTTGGCCACATGGAGGAGGAAATGCTGACCCAGTATCAGCGCGTCCGGCAGCGCCGCCGCATACAGTAACGTAAGCGTCTGAAAGCGTCATCCGAAGTACAGCGTAAGGAACTGGAGCAGTGCGTCATCTTTGAACTTAGTACGCTGCATCCAGCTGGAATCATCACGTGGATTTTTCTGCAAAAAATGAAAGGGCTGCGTGGATTTTTCTGCGAAATGTGAAAGGGCTTTTCTGCGTTCATTCAGACCTGAATCTCCTTGTCCTGACGAAGGTACCCAGTTACCGAAAGCTCAGCAATAAGATAATTCACAGCACTGATTAGATTATATTTTTGTCAAGATTCCGATCACGATGCTACGCAGCCCTTTCATATTCATCTTGTGAGTTTGTTTTCGTAATATTGTCTCTGACGACGGTTTTTGAGCGATACGTTAATCTCTTTTAAAGGCATGCTAGGTCTATAGGCAATTATGACTATTTCCATTTAAGCTGAAATTTAGACACACAACCACCTTCGACATTCAAGACGTGTTTGCGAGTTAAGCCGCCTTTCCATGGGTGCGTTCGATTAGCTTTCCTGAATACACCAGTGTTACACGCAAGGGAAGCCTCGAAATGAGGCCAATTGAACGCTGCAGCGTATTCACCAAGGCATAATGGCAAAAGGTCAAGTCCCCGCCACGTTCCATGATGTCCATACTCGAACAGTCCATCCGTGACGTCATTACACTCGGGCAGCCTCCAGAGACCCACTCACCTGCTGGAGTAGTGGTGGCTGACACCAGGACAGGCACACAGATCACGTGATGAAAAACGAACGCTCTCGTGTAAGTTGACTTAACGCGTGTAAGCTAATCGAACGCATCCATTATTATGTACGTTTTTTGGGTGCGTTGCGTACATGATGCGTTTCACTTTTTCGGACACCAAATCGACTCCATTAAGATAACACACGTGTGTGTTGCGTTCGGCCGCAACGCTTGGCGCAAGTGTTGACGCGGCTATATATGGAAAGGCACCTCTAAGGGGGAAGTTTGAAAAAATTGCATGTTGTCGAGAAAAAGTGTTCTGTTTGTCGTTTTCAACAAGAAATACTTTGGCCCAGAATCATGATTTGTTTCAAATTTCTGTTTTTCGGCAAAAAGGACTGTAGGTAATGCAATCCCTACAGTCACGTGTAGTCAGTTTTAAACCAAATCTACTGAAATCATGTAACCAAATCACAATTATCTACATGGGGCAAATTTCAACTAATCTGCATTTTGCGTTTTCACGAAGAGGCAAATTTGTCTTCTGTAGATGCTGGAAATGTATACAAATGTAACAATTTTGCATTCTGGCTCACACCGCACCCGGTTCGTAAGTGGCTTTGTCATACACGCGGACGCGCCACGATTTGCAGGCTCCCTTTGGACACTCGCTGAAGTTAATCCGCCTTTAACTTTCGCGGGTTCCACGGCCCCATATAAACGGCGATCAATGTATCATACTATTCTGTGTAGTGCATGTGCAGTGGGTGTGATTCAAACTTAAAGTAACTCATTCATTTACGAACCAGATAGCAAAATAGCACGCATTTTCACGAATAGACAAAACTCACCTGAATTTTAGCGTTTTCACGAAGAAGTGATTTCGTTTATTTACAAAATAATTCTTTCCAAATTTAACAAAAGAGACCAACTTCAAATGCCATTTTCTCGAAACCTGTGTTTAAAAAAATCCTGGTTTTCATATTTTTGTAACGCAGACGGAACACATGACGTGAAGACGCAGACAGTCGCAGAAGAGATGCTGTGCGATGTCATTCCGCCAAAAAATTAACCAAAATGGCGTGCAAAACTTGGCAATTTTTTGCAAAAAATGCGTTTTTAGGTGGCAATGTTGCGTCTTGAAGCCAAAATGATCAGCCATTTTGTTGACGATCGAGGCTGCATTATGGGTGCACTGAACTAATTCAAGCTCCATTGAAAATAGTGTAAAATCAACCAAGTTTGGAGCCCCATGGCAGGCAACTGAAGTCCCTGAGGCCTCTCAAACAAAAATCAATGTGTTGTTTGGTCCTTCAGATTTCATTTGATTTTCAATTTTTTGTAGGTTAACCAATGAATTTTTTAATTATCCGCCCAAAACAAACTCACCCCCCAAAAAGTGAATGTTGCCAAGCCCTCCCAGCGGCCATTTTTCAAATGACATCCCTCACCTTCCTGGGGCTCTTCTGACTAATTTTCAATCCCATTTTTGTCTGCTTTGCCCCCAGATGGGTGCCCCTGAATCTACAGAGATGATCCTGGGCCATACTGACACAATTCCACCATTTCTTGGCCCAGACAGACCCCTCTTTTTGAAACAATCTCTGGGGGGTACTTTTTCTGCGCCTCGGCCTGGCGGAGAATTTTCCTTGAATTGGGACACTGCACCCTTTAGCTATAGTACAGTGTGGAGATCCGGGGCTTAGTAAATTAACATAATTTATGAAGGTGACGTCATCGTAGCCTACGTGCTGCATGCTGCGCTGAAACCTGCATCCGGATTTAGTCTTTTGTTTTTGCATTCTGAAGATCAATGGCTGACGTGTTCCGCCGAGCCTTCGAACAAACCAACAAGTTTTGATGCTAAAACCCCAGAAAACCGAGAGTGTCCAGCTTGGTTGGGAACCCACACTTAAATAGATCATCCCCGAACAGTCAAGGTGGGTTTAGTTTAAAGGAATTAGTGGTAACTTTCCGGAAACCTTTATGTATCGGTATGATCATGGAGGTAGAATGGTATGATCTGCCAAACACTTGAAGCTGCATGTATAACTTTACATGTCTGTACATGTACAGTACTTGATGACAATAGCCTTTACATGACTAAAGACGTCCATTATTCTTTCAATTGTACTGGGTTTCTTTTATACTTGTAACTTTTCGTCATTTGGGATTTTTGACTGGGGCTCAACCTGTCCTTTCCACTAGCACTACTACTTACTTTGGGACTGGTCAGCTGGTACGTGTGATCTCTGTTATGGAATAAATAAATGCACCAATACTTGTAAAGACGAGAAGTATGGGGTCGTTATTTCGGCATGTTCAGTCTCCATCATCCTCCTTCACCGGTGGACGAATCAACTTCTGATAGTTTAAGGCAGGGCTGGACCACTACACTAGCAACTGAGGAGAAATGGATAACATGAGTGGTACAAAGCCAAGCCAGCGTGTGCGTTTGTATACTGGCTACTCAGCTACTCAACGCAGACTACAGCTGGCAAGGTTGAACTGGGCTCAACTTTGCCGATCCGTCTGGGGCTGGTTTGCGAGCATGGCGACACGTCCGTTTGACAGGTTTCCATTTGTCTGCGTTGCAGTTTGCGTCTTGATTGAGTTGCTCTCTGCGTTTCTTACGTCGATATGGAAACCAGGCTTTACTCTCTGGTAGAAACTCAGTCGCCTCTTCTTGAAAACGGTGACGTTATGTGTCCCCTCTGAGCCCCCGTTGATAATACCAGCTGGCTAAACAAAGCCCGCAGAATAGGTCAAACCAAGGCCAAGGGCACGCCAACAGACAGACCTGCTGGACAAACCGGGCAAACTGTATGATGAAGATTGTGAAGATTTCTGGAAGAGTAGGTTGAGTTTACAAAATACCTTAAATAAATTTGACCAGTGAACACTTAGAACCTCTTCTTTCCTTGCTTTTTTGTGTATATACTTTCGGAAATTTCTTCAAAAACAGGCCTAACGGGTGAGTAAATTGGACATCGTGGTAACGACTGAATAAGTACATGTACATACTGTACATGTATATTGCTCTCGTACCCGCACTGTGTGTGTTCATTATGTACAATACACGTGTACTTAGTCATTTGTAGGGACAGCACTGTGTGCACATCGTGTGTATGGCAATTCACCGTGTGCGTTCACCCATACAAATTAACACAGGGACTTTGTGGAATCCTGCACGATTCTTTTTTTTTGGAACCCTGCACGATTCTCCGCCGTGAAACGTTCACTATGTTTTATCTCTGGGTTATGATATCAGTTATAAGAGAAACCCTATCGCAATACGAAGTAGGCCTACTTTCTTGTCTTTTTTTAATTGTATTTAATTTAGGAGGTGTTGTTTTAAGACCAAGACGGCGATATTTTACCGTTTGTGGGGAACTGCCAAACGTGCTGGTCATCCATTGAATTTATCTACACTTTAAATGTATATGTACCAGGTAGCCCACATCTGAGATTTGATTTGCAGCGAGCTTTGGGCCATTTTCATAACAAGACTTAATAAAGATCACGGTACGACGTACGTCTCGGCCACAGCTGAATGGGTATTCATAAATACCTCAGACAGTCACCCTATTCAACAACGTGCAACCTGACCGTGTATTAACATTTGATAATGCCCGGTGCGTAAATCACGCGCTGGCACACGGATACGAGACACTTTCTTTCCCTATGATGGTCATGAGTCTGCGTGCGACGCAGCACGCAGAACAAGCCAGGCGCACCAAGCCCATACAAGGAGATTCTATTGTACAACTTTAAAAAGGAGTGTACCATAATATGGACAGAGGTGTTTGGGAAAATGCACCCAAAATTTTGGAACAATATCGTTGGAAATCCATCATATGTTGACTTCTTTTGACTCTAAGAATAAAAAAGTATTTATGAATGGGAATAAATAATAATGCGCTTGGCCGGTCTTAAACTAACGTTGAAGACCTGGCTCAGGATAACCATTGTAGCTCTATGGGATAACAAACGCTGATACTGCCCTGGCAGTCGCGTCCATTCTCCTGCACCGGTCTTAAACGCACGACTAAGACCGACCAAACACATATTATTTATTCCCTTATCAATAGGTGGTCAACCCATATGTGTTTGGCAAGCGTGACCTTACCAGGCGCAGATCGGGGGAGGTCCCCCGGGCTCTGAGACCAAAAGAAAAAAATGAAGAAACTTAAGGGGGAAATAATAAAAAAAAAATAACTGAAGTCACCAATATCACTGTTAACAATGTAAGTCATTTGTGCAATGTTTCATCATCATCTTTTCCGTTTGTCGGGAAAAATGAATCGTTAAAAAAACTCCGGCCTGACCCCCCAGAGACATATCTGGTTTCTCCCCTGCTTGCTTCTGTTCCTGTATAAATATGGCAGCCTCGTTCCCTCTCAGCCATGGTAAATAGACACATTGCACCACCTCTTTATAGTAAAATTTTATAGCTCAGAGAAAGAGTCATAACCAAAGATCGTACGGCGCAGTGCTATCTGATCTTTGGTCATAACACATGTAATAAATGCTGTATGTATACGTCGACTTTTGGGTTCCATTCAGTTTCCTATACGGGCGTTTCACAAAAGTGCGCCTCAAAGAGTTTGCAACGCATTGACCAATCACAATGCTCGAAATCTGTCGACCCAATCCGCGTTCGGAAAGTTTCGACAGATTTCGCGCTCTTTGATAATTGATCAACGCGTTGGTAACTCTTGCAGGCACAGTGTTGTGAATCGCCCGTATTGGAAAGGGTATTTGCTCATATTACTCTTCAGTTTATCAAAAGTCTTCAAATTTTCTATCAGGTTAAAGTTCCATCCTCCAGGCAGTGAGTAGCCTACCTCCAACTCATTTTGCACTCTCAATCGTACCGAGACTTTCACTAAATATGAACGCCAACTCGCTGCCGAGCCTGCTCGGAAACCCAGACCACTACGTCAAAGCGTTCAAAGTTTTCTGTTCCCGGTCTGCAAAATTCAGCGTGTACTCGGACTGGGTTGACAAGGTGTTCAGCAAGGCGGTCGTCAGTAAACTCCAGACCTCTTCGGACACCCAGGAAGAGCTGCGGGTACTGGGAGTTGGTAGTGGATCGGGTAAGTGTTTCATGTATGTACAGTTATTTGTATATTGTCAGGGATGACATAAATTACTAGTTCATCTAATTGAATAGATAAGAGACATTCTCGAGTGAATGTCGGGAACTGACTTACTCAGAATCTGACTTCAATAGATGCAACTTCTTGAAATCTTACCGTCCGTTCCTTGCAAATCTCATTTTACAATGGCTTTTGCAGGTGAAATGGATTGTAAAATGTTGGAGAAGCTCTCGAAGCGATTTCCTCGCATCGATAATCGTGTTGTCGAGCCTTCTCAGGAGCTGGTAGACAAGTACCAGGCGTTGGTTCAATCGAAGGCTGGCGACTTACAAGGCGTTAAGTGTGACTGGCGGCATGAAACGATCGAGCAGTATGAAGAGGCGGGAAACCTGACCAAGTTTCACGTCATCAGCGCTGTTCACTCCATGTACTATGTCGACAACTTTGACAGCACACTGATGTATTTGTACAACTGTTTAGTTCCCGGCGGAGTATTAGCAACGATTCTTTTGTCAGGTAAAAGTTTGATAGTAAACTGCCAGTGTAAATTATCCACATCCTGTGGAAATATTAAACATCTTCCTTTTTCAATAAGCTGTAATGCAATTGTGTTTTGCATCTAATGTGGCCTGAAAAAGTCTGTACATTAGAAGTTTGGGTGACCTATTGACACTGCTTATAGTGCTAATAAGGTCGTGACGAATACCCGCATACTCGATACAGAAATGGCTTAATATACATGACATTCCAGGCTTTAAATGTTATTTTACGAGCCATTTTCTCAACTTATGGACATAAAGCGCTGATCATTCATCAGTGGCATAAACGGATGAGATACAGATAGTCTCTTAAATTGTGTTGATTCTTAGAGCATAGCGTGGCTGCATAGAGATAGTAGAGATGGAAGTCTGTTGGGATTGCAAGGCTACTGGCCGATCGGCTTGTACTTGATTAAAAAAGACGGTGAACTGGTCCCCCAAAACCCGTACAAACGCATCCTTGTTTGTATACATCAGCAGTACTTTCCTTATTCTTTTCAGAAAACAGCGGACTGAGTCGGTTCAGAACTCGCTTTCCGTGTCTTCAAGGTCGTAACCATAACACCAAAACTTCCACCGACATTTGCGGCTCCTTAGACCAGCAAAGCATCCCACACGCACGCCACCTGCACCACCAGCGCGTCCGCGTGGACATTACCGACTGCTTTGACCGAGCCTCGGTGGAAGGCGGCCTGCTTGCGGATTTCATCACCAATGTTGTGGACTTCAGGGGGGCGGCGTCCGATGACCTGCGTCGGTCGGTGATGGAGTATCTCGCCAGTAGCGATTGCTCAGAGAGAGACAATGGAGCGATATTGATGAACACTGATTGGGACTCGGTCGTCGTGTACAAGCCAGCAGAATCAAATTAGAACAGTTTCTTCAACCGTTTAACTAAGATGTCGTGATTGCGGTACTGTTTGTCTACGTAAGCCACTCAGTTTTATACATTCTCAGTGCTCTTTTTCTGCAGCGTAATTGTTGCTTTTACTGAAATGCCCTCTTTCATCAAAATACCATATACCCTGCTCTACCACACTATGTGAACATTTGCTAATTTAAAAGAGCTGATAACTCTGTGAGATGCGTACCATTTCTTGCCACTCTGTTTTATCTAAGGCTTTCGCCGCCATTCCCACACATTGACAACCGTGTACTTGGGTTCTCTCCCAAGCAATTACGCTAGTACAAGGCATTAGGCCAAAAAGTCTCCGGTTTCTGGTCAGGGGCTTGCTCCAAGAGTGGTGCGGAGACGCGGCTCCCCCTCCCCACTTTTTTCCCTAGAAATGATGTACTCGTGCCTGTGTGTGTATGAATGTGTACTTGTGAAAGGTGCAGACGGAGCTCTTCTATGTATTAACACAGTCACGAATCGAGGTCGGATTGTAAATCGAGGACGTCCTCAGTTCGCAATAAGGTGAAATTTGAGGCCGCAGTGAGCATTTATGAGGGTCAGCGAAATTTCAAGGCATTTGGAAGCCGTCCTCGGTGTACGCATTTAACACGCCGGGTGTTTAAAAACACCCGCTCGAAATGGACAGTTTCGGCGCATCCCTGGATGGAATAGCGCCCTCCCTAGCTCTCTTGCTACCCTGTCCGATCCGCATTGGTGAGCACAATAAACGTCGCCAAGTGCCGGGGACGCATAACCCCCAACAAATATAAAAGCCTCCAAACTGTCGAAAAGCATCATAGCGTCACCTTGCCATCACGCCTGTGGACTTCTGTAGCCGTTCTGAGATGTAGGTGTCTTCTAGTGGAAAATATGGTGAGTAAAAACGATTTCATTTGAAGTAGAATGTTGAGCATGACCAGACCCCATCTTGGTACGGTTTACTACATCATTAAATACATGGGCCCCAGTGCTGGCTATAGTACCATGCTATTAGTTAGAGCGTGGTTAAAGTGTGGCTGCTATCCACCCCCCCCCCCCCCCCAATTTTGTCGATAGGCTAATGTAGATCTTGCACCGCTGTTCGAGTGAATGTGCCAGTGGAATAGGTATACGTATGCAGTCCGAAAAGCTCAATCACATAATCCAGTTGAACAGGTTCCTTCAACACATTTTTCCAGCCGCAAGTGAAGACTTTTCTGTCGTCCATATGTGGTGGTTCTAGGCCTAATTGTGTTTAAAGTGTTAGTTCAGGGTGAGGGTTTTGGGTGGATGTGGCTCTTGGGAGCCCCGAGACCTGTCCCCCCCCCCCCCACCACCACCACCACCACCAGTCCATACCAAATTAAAAGAAGACAAGCGGCTTAACGAAAATAATGTTCAATTTGTTTTCTTGCCAGCTGACCTGCTCACCATAAGTGGAGACGTTTGGACAGTATGGCTGATTCGTCCACCGGTTCCAGCAGTAGGCCTACGTCATCTGTTGCTCCAAGTGATGACACGTCTGACGTCCAGCAGAACTGTGGTGTGACCGTAATGCAAACCAGTAATGAGGTTGGCTGCAGGAAATGGGACAAGAAACACTTCTGCTTTTACTGCGATGTACCCCAGGCCAAGCTCCCCCGTCATCTCCAGTCATGTCACAAGGAAGAAAGAGAAGTCATCGAGATCGCCGGTGAGCCCAACGCTGGTGTGCGTAAGAAACTTCTGTTGAAAATTCGCAATATAGGCAATCACAGGCACAATTGTCAGGTTCTTCGTGAAGGTCGTGGTGTGCTCGTTGTCGGGTACAGGCCAAATTGCAAGGTATCTCCCGATGCGTATGGACCATGCGTATATTGTTACGGCTATTATGTGCGTACCGATTTGTGGCGACACGTGTGCCCTTTGAAGCCAGCACCCACTCCACAGACTGACAGCACCGGTAAGAGGGCTCGTGTGGGTGGACGGGTCGCTCACAAGAGTGATTTGTTGAAACCTCCTCCTGTTGGCGTGTCGTTCCAGTTACACCAGGTTCTTAGTCCAATGAAGAGAGATGATGTGGCTTTGGTAGTCAAGAATGACACGTTGATTGTTGAATTGGCCAAGCGTGAATACATGAAACTAGGGCACGATGTAGATCAGCATGGCTACATCCGTAACAGGGTGCGTGAATTGGGTCGACTCGTCCTACAACTCCGAAAGAACACCCAGCAACCAAATGCATCACTCGAATCATTTGTCCATCCGCACCACCTGTCTGATATTGTGAAGGCCGTCCACGATATTGCCGGCTTCAGGGAAGACAAACAGTTGTACGATGTTCCGTCACTAGCGCTGAAGATTGGTTATTCCGTCAAGAAGTGTGCACTCGTCTTGAAAGGAAGTGCCCTAGAGTCCGGCCAAAAACACAAAGCGGAGCGTGCGGAAGAGTTTCTGCAGTTGTGTGAATTGAACTGGCGAGACCTTGTGTCCACACACGCACACAGAACGCTGTACCAAGGAAAACGCAACAAAGTCACCATTCTCCCGACAAATGCCGATGTAGTCCACCTGTCGTCGTTCCTTCATGAAGCTGGCAACCGGGAACTTCAACTCCTGCAGGGTGCTCGGGGCAGACAAATCAGGCCAGTTTGGCAGAAATTGAATGAGGTCAGTCTGTGCCACCTCATCATGTTCAACCGAAGAAGGCAGGGGGAGGTTTCAAAAATGAAACTTGACGATTTCCACAAGCACAGCACCGCCAAACTGGAGGGGGAATGCCTGTTGAGTGATTTAGAGCGCCAGCTGTGCAAGATGTTCCGTGTTGTCGAAATAGTCGGCAAGAGAGGCAGAACTGTTCCCGTGCTCCTAAGCAATGAGGCAGTAGCGTGGTTGAGTGCCCTTGTCGCCAAGAGACATGAAGCTGGAGTAGCCCAAGACAACAACTTCTTGTTCGCACGGTGTTGTTATGGCGGGAGAGGCCACATACGAGGGAGTGACTGTTTAAGGGCATATGCAGATAAGGCTGGCCTTGACAATGCATCCAGCATCCGGTCCACCAAACTCCGTAAACATGTAGCAACTGCATCGCAAATTCTTGCATTAAAGGAACATCAGCTTGAAACTCTAGCCAACTTCATGGGCCACGATCTGCGGGTACATCGCGAATACTACCAATTGCCAGATACTGTACAGCGGGTCACCAAACTGTCCAGACTTTTCCTGAGTTTGGAGAGGGGCAACCTGTCTTCCCAGCAGGGCAAATCCTTGGATGATCTGCATGTAACTGGAGGTAAGGGCACCTTGTACTCAAACCATGTTTCCCATGTTCCGTCTACCCAACGCTTGGCTTCGAACCAAGTCAACCCAACCCAGACTCCCATTTTGTAGGGCATCGTACTGGGCCAGAAAGAATACCTCTCTTCCTATTAAATTCCCCCCCCCCCCCCCCCCCCCGGAAGAACAGACCAGTACAAAGAAAGACGGGGGACAAAAAATCCCCCCCATAAATGTATCTTGCGTCAAGAACTCCCAAAATAATGTTCCATTTTGGCCGTCCATCCCATCCCCCCCCCCCCCCCCCATATCTCAACACCAAGCAGAGACTGCCAGACACCCGTGCATGTATGTGTGCTTTAACTGATTGATCTCAATTTCGGGTTTACTCTCAGAAGGCTTCACCAGTGAAGAGGACAGCAGCGAGAGTGGGGACAGCAGTGACAGCAGTGACAGCAGTGAAGACTCCTGCGATGGATCCGTCAAAAACGGTAAGATTTGGTCTGTCTGTCTGTCTGTCTGTCTGTCTGTCTGTCTGTCTGTCTGTCTGTCTGTCTGTCACTCTGTCTGTCACTCTGTGAGGCTGTCTGCTGAGGTGTCACCTACATTTCTAATGTCCTTTTCTTGCCTCTACATTAATAGGACAGCTTCCTGGTGTTGCTGCTGCATCTCGAACAAGGGAACCCTCTCCGCCATCGAGACGAGTGAAGCGGCGTCCCTGGACTACAGCGGAGAAGACAGACGTCCAAGAAGGCCTGCGCAAATTCTTCCAGTTGAGGAAAGTTCCTGGCAAGCTGGACATCGAAGCAGCTTGCACTGTGGCACTGCAGACCCGTACTTGGAGAAACATCAAAGACTTTTGTCGTAACACTATGAAGTTGTAGGCAAGTTCAGCTAGGATACGCCACACCAGCCATTCCCTCGAGACATTATACCACATTGATGCAGAACCCTATAGTGGTAGGCCAATAATGCACTCAAATTTTAGCGGCCAAAACAACCAAAAACTTGTGAGTGTTGTCCTCGGTGTTATAGGCTGCACTCACATGGACGAGAAGTCCTCCGTCTGATAGTTTGGAAAGTATGCCCTCCATTTGCAGTGTCTACATGTATACGTGTGTATGTGTATGTACAGATGCCCTCCTCAACAGGAGCTGCCATTTTAATTTGTTTCTTCAGTCGATTTTTTCATCTGGTTTTATCATCGTTTACTTGCGCCATCCATTTTACTTGGAGTGATGAATGTATTGAACTGTATTTAGTGCTACCTGTGATGAATATTTTGTGTAGTTTTTGACTTGTTTATGACATTTTTGGCTGAGGTTTCCCTCAACACATTGCCTACGACTGTGTAAATATGGCTGCCCCATGCACTCTGCTGTGCTGTATTCTGTACTTGTTCCTGCATCAGTCATCTGTGAAACATCAACTCGGTGACGATTTCAACTCACCCAACACCAGATACGTGTATTGTGCGCCTCGTGTGTCTTTTGTCATCAGCGTGCACAAAATATTAATCCCAACTGGTCTAAGACTAAAACATTTGGAAGTAAATCCGACATGAAGGTACATAAAGGGATTAAATTTTTGCATCTAAATACCCAGTCTCTCTATACAAAATTGGACGAGTTGTGCCTCTTGGTATTCCAAAGTAATTCTAATATTTTGACTATTTCTGAAACTTGGATGTATGACGGGATCGAGGACACAGAGATTCACATACAGAACTACAGGGTACTGTGTAAAGACAGGGGAGACAAGCATGCTGGTGTGGCCATGTACGTCCACAACAGATAATGTGTTCATCAGATACATCTTCTAGACGTCCAACTTACAAAGGTTGAGACCCTATGGATGAAATTTAGTCTTCCAAGTACCCGCCCTGTTTATGCTGGTATCATACGGACCGAAAGCCTGCACTTGTTCTTTGAGGAGCTATACTCGATGAGATAATAGGATTCAGCACTTCTAACTGAACACCAGGGGAAATAACTTGTCTTGGGGATTTTAACTGTGATTTATTGAAACCTAGTGATTGGAAATATAAACAATTGCAGGATTTAATGTCATCAAGACAACTTACGCAAATTATCTCCAAACCTACAAGGGTAACAGGTACCTCAGAAACTTTAATTGATCATGTATGGACTACCCATCCAAACATGTACGCGAGTATTGGGGTACTAACAGTGAACATTGGTGCCAACTCCCTGATCTATACAGCTCGTAAGACGCCGAAGCATCCAAAGAGGCCTCTGCGCAGCATGAGGACTCGGTGGGTTGTAGCTCTATGGTCATATCGTGCCTTTAACGAAAATAGCTTCACGGACGACCTTGGACATACTCCCTGGACAGGTTTGCAATCATATGGTGATTCTGAAATGGTCTGGAGAACTTTTGAGAATACCTTTATACAAATTTGTGATAAACATGCTCTTTATAAACACATAAAGATACCTAACTGGTTTAATGATGAATATGTAGCTCTTAGAAGAGAAGTTGTCAGGTTGCAGTGAGCCAAATAAATTACACTAAAGCTTCTCTTTATTTACAATTAATTTTTTATTGATAGAAGCACATTAACTAATAATTACAATTCCCTGACGCTTAAAGTTTAACTAACACTAAATATCTTTCTTGAGTATTGGAAGAATTAAAACGAAAATCACCCACTAGCTGTCGGTGACTCTTTACTCTTGTGACACACTAGATTTGTCGGTGACACTTTACTTTCTTGTGACACACAAGAATAATACAACTTCAAATAAATTGGTACATAATTGTTTTACTCTAAAGGTACACTGAAAAGACACTTCTGTGACACTTTACTTTCTTGTGACGCTCTAGAACTCCTCAGTTTTCCTCAACTTATTAATTGGTATGTTTTACACAGAAAGTTTACAAACAGATCAATTAAAATGATTAGCTTTCAAAAGTTCAACTGGGTTCGTGGGTCTCGTCTTGACTGACTTGATGGTTCGCCACCCTGGCTGTGGTTCCCGGTCTAGCTCTGTCCCGCAGGACTGCAATTGCTGAATCCGTTTGAGGTTCTACGCCTGGGTCTTGAGGTTCACTGCTTGGCTCACGTCCCTCTACCGGGTCCACACCAGTCTGTGTTGACAAGGCGTAGATCGAGATCCCACAGGAGTGTTCCCTTCCCGCTGAAACCCCAGGATTGATAGGTTTGCAGCGTGTTTCTCCAGAATTATGGTCACCAGCTCACCAGCAGGGTTTGGGACCTAAAAGCCTCAGCAAGTCGGCAATGCTGCAGTTTGCTACACGGTTGATAGCTCGCTAAAGCTTGCTCTCCACACAAAAGTGGGAGGATGCCAGAGTCTGAATACTCTGAATCACTTCTAGATGCAGCCACACACAAGTCAGTGTGTCCGGGCTGAAGGTGGAGGAGTGACATCCACACAGTACCTATACACTCCTTATAATACACACAAGCACACGCACACAAGTGTGTATTTGCCTGCAACTGGGGACCCCCTATTGTTCCTCTTTTGTTTGTACTTTAACTTTTTTAGAAGACCACCCATATGTTTTGTACACAGTTGTCAATCGGGGACCCTCTGTCAATTGGGGACCTTATTGTCCTCTATTGTTCAGGGTCCCCAATTGAATGCAGAAACAAACTCACAAACACGCCCCATTAGTCAAACCGAAAAGAACCCCACCCCACCAAAGAATGTCTACTCCTATCCTGAAGCAGGCACGAGGATCACGTGATTGCTAAACGAACGCTCTGGTGTAAGTTTGACTTACACGTGTAAGCTAATTGAACGCACCCACAGGGGCTAGACCTCATGTGCAGCAAGATCTTAAGTATTCTCCTTCAGGTTGTAAGCATTAAAGAACAATTTGTAAGCAGAAACGAAAAATGGAACGTACACCCTTTAGTTGGCCTGGCCGCAAACATTTACTACTATTTAATGGCGTTAAAAATCTTCAGTGCGCGGTCGGCCGATTTCAGCATGCTCGCTAATTGGATGGATGGCGTTTTCGGCGGAGCGGGGGTTGAAAAACTCAAGGCCACATTTTGGCAGGTGAGATCTCGAGGAGCTGCGGTACTCGGGGTCGGTAGTGGAGCAGGTAGGTACTGAAAGCCAAAGTGGAAAGGGGTTTTCAGTGTGTCCGATGGCACACATGTTTTCACCAGTTGCTATAAATCGTTAACAAGCAAGCCGGCCTGGGTAACCGTTTTCTTGAAAAAACAGGTGGGAAAGTGGTTAAAAATGCTGGTGTTCCTCATGGACTATTTGAGCTGGTTCTGGGATCAAAACACACCCATGTACGAATTGAGTTGGGCGTTCGATTGTATAACTATTTACCATCACTTCTTCATGTATGTAGGACGGTTAGTCCTACAAAACGGAGACGGTAAACAGTCGTACAGCAATCAGTACAGCATTTACAGCCCTGTTTGTAGGGCCCGAGTCGATGGTATGAGGACTAATTTCTTTGGGCTTTGTTTCTTGGACTCTTATGGAATGTAAATTAAACATGTCTTTGTGCTTGCGTCGAGTCTTCAAGTCGGAGTAAGGGCACAGCAGGCAATTAAAGGCTGATGGTACGTCGTTGACCCACTTGAAGCTTTGGTTGAATTTTGCCACAAAATAATGTGCATTATGTTAAGAAAAAAACGTATGCAGCAAAATCCTCCGTAACAACCTTCAGCAGCAGTTGAATGGTCATCGAAAACAACGTCACACATCAGGTGAGCTGGCACTGCATAGGCCTTTGAGGTTTGTGTAGGTTGCGGTATGCATGATGAGTTCATCTGGTAACTTGGCCACAGCTACCGCTTTTCAATCCGACCACGTACCATAAAGATCAGTCCATCGGATTTTGGGCAGGTTTTATCTAGTGCGTCTCGCACAATACCAGAATTTAATTACATTTTTTTCATCTCACTCGAAAATTTAAACGGGGCTTGTTCAACCACAAAGTCAAGTTTCTTGAAAGGCCTATAGGCCTTTAAATTGGTGGATGTATAGGCCTGTTGATTTTTTTTTAAAATTTCGGCTTGAAGGGGAAATGGATTTTGTGATGCTACAGAAGCTCCTGGAGCAGTTCCCGCGCATCGATAATCGTGAAGTTGAGCCTTCTCGTGAGATGTTATTCGAGTATAAGGCACTGACTCGGACCAAGATGAACCAACTACAAGGTGTTAAGTTCGACTGGCGGCTGCAGACGATCGAGCAGTACGAAAGGGCGGGAGATCTTACTAAGTTTCATTTCACTCCGTTTACTACTTTGATAACTTTGACAGTTTCCTGAACACGTAGGTCGCACGTTTCACGCGCACTTGGAAGTGTGCAACTTGTAATTGTTCAAAAAAATGGACTGATGAGTTCTCCCCAAAATCTACGTCCTGCATCCTGAAATAGCTCCCATCCCATGCACGTTGCCTTCTTTTGGTTGTCTGAAATGAAAGTCTGGCGCCCCCTATGTTGTTTTTCGACAGATAGGTTAGGTCGAATTCGGGCAGCCTGTTTTTGACACGGGTTTCTTGTTCTTGCGCTCAAACGGCGGGAACACGACTCAAGAACACTGTTCTCGGAACAGGATCACACACCACCTTCTCGTCAGGGTTTTACAGGAACACAAGGACAAACTTGTGAGATTTTGATTTTTGAACGCAAGCTGGCTCACAAAGCTGGAGACAATGGAAAGTTTTACAAATTAACAATACTAATTTTCCACAGCAAAAAAAATTAATGTTTAAATAGAAAAGCACCAGCAATAACCGGTTGTATGTTCCAGGCGTTCGAGCGGCCGACCCACGAACAAATCGAGCTGTTCGTGAACATACGAGAACAAGCCGCCCGAACTCAGCCTCAAGAGAGTAGCTGGAGAGTCATCGTTAGCTTTAACAGCGCCTTTAGAAATTTCACTCATGCACATAGCCAGCCTATTATATAAAAACAAAGAAAACAATAATTAACAAATAAACCAACAAAAATAAACCCATTAAATAGTTTTTGTTTTATCGACAGGATTAGCTTCGGTTTCGGGTCTCGGCTTCGCCTTTCTCGCTCTGGCTAATCCATCTTAGGTTCAGCAATTGAATACCAAGGGCTCAAAATACTTACCGACGACTAACAGGGGGCGCTATAACGTAACACCACACTGCTGCAAATGCTGGAAATGGGCCTTCCGAGTAGCTGATATGAGTGTGAACTTAGAAGAAAGGGTTCAGCCAAGAGTTGAAACACATTGGCGGATCCCCAAAAGGATTTTCATAAATACTGAGATAAAAGTAATGATTAGAAATGCAATTTGTGGGTCTCTTTCATTTCCCCTTCTTCCAAAGGCCCTTTTAAAAAGCCCAGAATGGAGCTCCCCTCAGAAAACTCACAACAGGTTACGTTAAATATTTCAAAATATTTTGTCCCCCGCCAAGGTAAGATTTTTTGCCCTAATGTTGTTACTGATCCGTCCTTGGTTAAATTGCACCTGCTGTAACTTCGATCACACAGTTACCGTGTCGCTTGGTCAAGGTAAAAAAGATTTATAATAATTACTAGGCCTATATACTCATTAACAAACAAATGAAACCACATAATGAACGAATAAGTGCGAAAATTAATACTTAAAGAAACTAACAAAAATTAAAGGACAGAGTGGCGTAACTAACGGGCATGGGACCCCCCGTACAGTCTAGCCCTATGATCCCTTGTGTTTCCCCCCCCCCAAAAAAAAACTATTGAGGAGGAAAATCTGCCGATAGTCCACTTTGGTCATCGTTTTAACTCTAAAAGAGCCGGGTTATTTTGATCCATCTTATGGGGGGGGTCCGCCCTCAAGAACTCGGCTGTGCCTCGCTCTATTTTTTTCTTATTGAAACTTGGCATGCATGTAATGACACTCCTTATAATTATTAATGTGGAAATTGAGCTCAATCGGCCATACATGTATGGCTTTGTTGTTTACGGTTCAAGGCAACATGCGTGGCATCGCGCGTGCACTGAGCCCCGCAGTGGAAAAAGTATACGTTTTTGGCTGACCTGTTTTGGAAAAATATGCGCTGTGCAAGAACAGTGTGCTCAATTTTCGTAAATTGATTTCAAAATGACCGTAAATAACTACTCTAAAAGCTCCTAAAGGATCCTGAAAAAAGCACTGCGGCGATATCGGGAAAAAAGTTCGGGGGGGGGGGGGCGGATTCCGCCCCAAGCTCTTTTATGGTTAAAATAATGTGACCGAAAGTTACTACAAGCACATTATACTACAAGTTGAAAACCCATTTGAATATTGGACAGCAAGCAAAAATCGAAATTTGGTTTAAATTTTGTAATAATTTTTGATTGTTTAAATGTTTCCTACAGCGTAGGCTGATTTAAATCACCTTGATTTAAATCACCGATTTAAATCGCGATTTAAATCAACATATTTAATTTTTCGGGAAAAAAGCAAAAGTATTTCAATTCTTATAGTCTTTTTTGCTGATTGGAAATGTTTGCAGGTTTTGCACTTTTTAAACAACAATTCCCCCCTCTGTAAGCCTTCCAATTCCTACTAGTATTAAAGGAATATGAATGCACACGTGTTACACACATTCTGGGTTGGCAAGATTTTTTGTTCAATTCAATCCACTTGTTTTGATTTAAATCAGCTTTTTGGATTCAGTAAGCAAATTTGATGTGAAGGATCTATAATCATGATTTAATTATACTTTATTTGAATTGTCCATTTCAGAGTTTGACATGGTAAAGTATCAATGTACAGTGTACATCTACCTTTTATATACAGGTACACATATATTTTATTGCGATTAGAAATGTTAGTCATACAGTGTAACTAAAACCACTAAATACCCCTTAATAAATGCCCTTAATAAATTAACTTTTAATCAAGCCTAATTCATTGCTCCGTGGAGCTGGATCACAAACAAACCGAGACTGCTTTTTGCACCATATACCAAGGTAAAATACCATTTTGTAGCATGTTTCTCACTAATTAGTCATTTGATGCATGTATAAGTACCGTGTTAACAAATTCTTGTGAACTCTAGTTTTGTCAAAATTTCGGTTAAAAAACCTGGTATGCACTTTATCCTTGGTACAGTATATGTACCGTACTTGTCTCTGAAAGAAGTGTCTTCTCTGCGGGTACATGTGCCGGTAAGTGTTATATTGCATGCATTTCACCATGGCTAAGACATGGTGGTTTCTGAAATTAATCAAATTACTTGATTTAAATTGCTTAATTCAATTTTGTAATAAAACAATTCGATAAAAGAAAACTGTTACATGCGCAGCTAATAATTGCTTGCTTTTGAAAAGACTCCAATTTTTATAAAAATAAAAAAATCCGATTTAGATAAAACAATCTAATTTAATTTTTAAAAATCCAATTTTTATATTTTCTTTTTAAAATAAAAAAATCAACAACCCTGGAATTTTTCTGATTTATTTTCGAAGTGTTCATTCTCTTGCCTGGCGGGACATTCAAATACGAAAGCTAAAGGTGGAGGAACTTGAGCAAGGTGTCAACAGCCGTCGGGTGGTCCATATGAGTGATAGGCCAATCAACGAGCAGAATTTAGCGTGTGTTTGTTCGAGTACTTCTGTGCTGTACCAGAGCGTGGCTAGCTACAGTAGCTGCACAATATTTAATTACGCCGACACATACGTACAAACCTGTACATGTACTTGTACATTTCACGCGTAATCGGCCGTGCCGATCGAAGAGCAGCGCAAATAATCCGATTTGAAATTTACCGGTAATATTCCTGACAGGGAACTCCATCCCAGTTCCGTTTTAACATCACAACATGATCTGAGCGGTGCAAGCATGCATCACATTTAGAAATGGCAGAATTCAGCTATGGACGAAGCGGCAGCATGCACAGGACTCGAGCCGAGAGACCGCTGACGGACTCCAACTTCGGCATGAAACATAGCACCTCGACACCGGTTATCCGCGCCGCGAGCCCCGCGGGGAGAGGCCTGTACGGTTCCAGCTCTCGTGCCAGCAATGTCAGCAGCACCGGCAGCGAGTCCATGCAGGGCTTGATGAACGAGTTTCGGGAGCTTTACAACAGTCGTTTGGAAAAACTCGAGGCGGAGGACGATGGACACGAAGAAACAGCGAAGGTAAAACTTAGGGTAGGCTCGCCTAAGCATGCTCATGATGCTAAGGAATGATGATGATTGATTTAAGATTAGGCCTAGGTCACTTGGGACGAGGAGTCGGACCCAGTGAATCGCTTCTTTTAACATTTGGACATGGTCGGGTGATAGGAGGTCCTACTCTGTCCAAATGTTACAAAAGAAGCAATTTGTCAGGTCCGAGTACTAGGCCTAGGACTCCTAGTCATGCTTAGTTACTTTGACTAGATACACGTATAGGACCTACGTCTAATTTAATTGATTAGGGTCTGATGTCTGTGAGTGAGTGACTACAGTACTGTTACCGGTTTAAAGTCACTTCGTCCCATTTCCACGTCGCCCCCTAACCACTTCGCCCCATACCCAGATCGCCCCATCTCCACTTTGCCCCTTTCCACTTTACCGTCCGTGCCCGAGTGTCTTAAAAAAATGGTCGAGAGGGGAGTTCCACAAACGACATGTACCGGTAGTTATTATAGAAAACTCTATGGCATTAAATTAATGTTGACTACGTTGCCATTATGGTGAATTAATACATACATGCACATGTATGGTTGGACTAGCATCTGGGTTATTTCTCATCAAGTACGTGTACGGTCGCCGCAGCATGAATAGACTGGTTGCCACACTCCATCACGCATTCTCTTACATGGGTGCAGTGCGGCGGGAACCAGCACTTAGCTCACATGTTTTTACCACAGCGACAACGAAACTCGAAGAAACTTTTATTTTTCTAACTTGCCAATAGAAAATTTAGGGTCTCGCCAAAAAATTTGGGTCCGGCGGTCAGGAAATCGGAAGCATTGTTTTGGCCTCTGGAAGTTGGATTCCCCGATCTTTATTTGGGTACTCAAACGTTGATGTTTTTACTTGTTGCATCCAGGCCTATGGCTCTGTTACTAAAGAACAGAATGAACAATAATCAATGGGGCAAAGTGGAAATAGGGCGAAGTGGAAATGGGGTGAAGTGGAGATGGGGCGAAGTGGCATGAGGCGAAGTGGAAATGGGGTGAAGTGACCGACACCCCTGTTACCCCTACACCCATACATGTTACTGTGGGGCCTGACGTCTGCCCGACATTCGTTTGGGCGGAGCAGATGACGTACCCCACAGTTCTTGGGTTATGTTACATGTGTCCCCAGAACTGCAACTGTGTGATTCAACGTCGGGAGCGGGGCAGATGTCAAACCGAGTAGGAGGCCAAGTAATCATGTTGATATAATAATAAATGTTGGGCATGATTGGTAGATTTGGGCATCATCTCATCTGTCCACTGTCATGACTGTACTACGGTATATTATTGATTGATCCCTCAACAAAGATCCCTCAGAATCAGTAAGATCTGAGATTTTTCAAAGGATCAATAGATACATGGCAGTCGACCTACATGTACATGTATCATCATATTTCAGTCCTATCACTGCTTTGATTAACCACGTGGACTGCATGCCCTCTTTTTGGTGATAGTAGAAACTGGAACCCTTCCCCTTATGATGGAAAGGATCAGAAATTAAACTGGACTACATGTACATAACAGGATCTTGGTTCAGGCCGGGGTTGATATTCTTGAGTCTCTGACGTTGCTTGTTGAACCCATCATGCTGTTGGGTGCAATCGGCCAATCTGCATGGTCACCGGATCACTCTCTGCGATTGGTCCATTCAGCATGAAATCTCCAATTTTATTTCCCATTTTTGGAAACACTCTGTCACAGCCGTGAATTTGAAATACATATAAAAGGTGGTTGGCTGATCGCGGAATTACATGTATTGACAAATCATGCACTAACATGACTAAGATTGACCAACTGTGGACAGATTGGGCATTTCAAGATGTACTTTGCACTGGGGAGATTTTTTTTGTCAACACTTTTGCCCTTACACCAACCATGAACCAACATACATGTAGGCTCGAGTCCTACCCGAGTGGGCTTGTGAATTTTTTTGGCAAGCCTTCAAATTCAGACATTCATTGAGTACATGTACTGTATATATACCGGTACGTTGATGTAAGGGGGAAAACCCATTACCATAAAAAAATTAGGCTATTGGGCATATCGACTGATTGCACCTTTGGAACAATTCCATACACGTATATATCTAGATGTACATGTAGATGTATGGAGAAAATGCCATTGGTTGGAGATGAGGGTTTCCATGGTCATACACCATGATCTGCACAGAATTTTGCTTGAAAATGTTACATTTCTACAATTTACATGTATCATGAAATTAATGGGAGCATAACTATCTTCATACTATCAAAACTAATGGTATTGTTTATCCACAAAGAATGGAATGAAATATAATGATGCTGTGGTTTTCGTTTACTTTAAAAGGGTTTTGCAAACATTCCAAACATAGATGTATTTATAAGATTACCGTGGTACTGAAATTCCATACCGAGTTTGCTGGTATTTCGGTAGTCATCGGTCAGTATTGTTCGACATAAAAAAAGGCCACCACTATGTGATGTTATTGAGATACATACTATCCAAGCCTAACTCACATTATCTATTCCCCTTCCAGAAAAAGCTACGCATCTTACAGTCTTACATCAATGACTTGACTGAGCAGAATGACGTGCTTCTGAAAACTGTGGAGGATTTAGAGAGGGAAGCCAACGAGAGAGTTGCCTCACTGGAAGGCAAGCTACAAGAAGCCCAGACAACAATCAAGGTTTGTGCAAGACTACTTGAAATAATGCGCCGTTTGGGTATTTCAAAAAGCCAAGGTCTTTCGAGGACAAAGCACCTATGAGTCAGCATATGGCTGCATAGATTGGACAAACTATCATGCACGCATGTTGTTGTTCCCAAATAGCCTTGTACTAGTCATGCGCTGTTGGAATACCCAAATGGCTCATTAGTACTCTCAGTAATCAGCCTTGTACAACGTGAACATGTACATGTACCTCACAGAAGTTTTGCTGCCCAAACCTGTGATTAACATTGAAGGATGTTTGGTACCCATCAAGAACAATTTGAAAGTCCGTTGGGTGAATTTATGCATGAATGACTCTTGAATATTGTCATGGTCCATGGTCCAATTCTTTCCCCAATTTAGATCAGCAAGTGTTTTTTTGTTTTTGTTCATGTTGTTTGTTTGTTTGTTTGTTTGTTTTTTTCATTTGTTTGTTTTTTTCCATTTCTTGAGATGCCAGTCTTGGGTCTAGTCTAAAATGTATTGTTAAGTATATTGTCAAATACATTTTGAATACCCTATTAGAGCAAGCCTTGTTGGTAATTTCAGGAGAACTCTATCAAGTCCCGTGAAGCTGAGCATGAGATGAGACTGGTCAACATTCAGAAACAGAATACTGAGCAAACACTCCACGTAAGTGTTGCATCGGTTTGCAGACTACCACATGCTCTGTCACCCGTAATTGTAGGGACTACACACGTGCTGAATGATGGTTATCGTGGGGACGAGTTCGTTATGGGGACAAGATGTTCTTCCAGGGCTCGGTCCAGACATTCCTCACCAAAAATCGTTCCCTGAGTGCGGTGAAGGCCTACCCACACATGTACTGCCACCGAATTTGTGGGGACAAATTCCATATGGGGACATATGTTGGTCCTGGAAAGGGTGCGGAAAGTTACTCTTAATTCGTGATAGAATTTCCTCAAAAACACATTTGTCTCCTCCCCCACTAAAGAAAGAGGTTTTTTCATTACATGTAAGTACAAAAATATATTATTTGGTGTTCGGTTTACTTTTGTACGTTACGGTCAGCCACAGTTTGCACTGTGCAGGCCACAAGTAGGCAAAAATTACGACTTTGGCATTGCGGGAGAAGGTCCCTGAGGGTTTAGAATACGAGAGTAGTTTGTTTCAGGGGTTCTTTTACATTCGCCAGGAATCTTCCGGATGCACACTGATCAAATGCATGAATATTTCCACGGTGACAGTAGCCAGATCAATTAAGCCCTGTCCCATGGTATTCTGACCCATCACAGCCATGATCAGGCATGCAACGTTTCCTCGGTCAACTGCTGACTTCCTCATTTTTCACTTCACACTCAAGCCATTGAAAATTGAAAAACACTCTGCAAAGTCTTGTAAAGATTGGAATTTCCTCAGTTTTCATCAAAAGTGTGCACACGGATGTGATGCGCATGGCTGGAGCATGCATTATGGCTTTGGAAAGGAGTGTGCAACATTGTAATATTGCCCATGTTCATGGTAGCTGGTGTATTATGTAATAGTTATTATGTAATGCGTCTGTAATGCTTATTACATTGTACTGAAAACAAAGTATCTTGCTATTTTCTGCGAAGGATTTACAACACCGCTTTGATCGACAGAGAGAGGAAAATGAAGCCCTGAGAGATGAGAATGCCGACCTTAACCATGACTTGAACATCCTGATAGGCCTGATTGGTCAATCAAGAGCGACAGGCAAGTGGGAAGTAAGTAGCTACAAGATAGATTTTGAGTTTGTGAGTTAGTATTGATGACAGGGCCCCGTACTTTTAATTTGTTTACTTTGTAGCAGCGTTATTTACAATTTGTGACCCACTCTGGTATGTCTGGAATACGAGTCACAAGTCAACAAGTTTTGAGTTGCAAGCCTTAAAAACAATCTTGCACTTAGGAAATCAGTAGAAATTTGTCAACAGTTTTCACCCAAACAGTGTCCATTCCAGTAGGATGCCAAATAAGTGAAACATCAACTAATGCAAACTGGAACAATGACTCTTTTCACAGATTGGGTCGTAGGGCTGAGTCAATTCGAATAATTCACTGTTTGAATATTCGACTTTCAATTCAATCGAATATTTGAATGTTCAGTCTTACCATCTGGCAGATTGTAGATGATTAAACCATACAAAATAATGTACATGCTTGCACATTATATTCACTGTAATAGCTTCTCACGTAGAGTACCTCCAGCCATGATTTATTAAGATTTAAGAGACAAACAATACCTCTTGCTCTGTTGAAAATTTCTATTCCATTTAGATTTTTTTATGAATAATTTACTTTTTGAATCATTGTACATGTTGTAAAATTTCTGTCGCTCTTCTTTTGAATAGATTGAAACAAGCCTGCTTAGTGCAATTTTTCTCATTTAAAACAAAAGAAAATTCTCCCTTCCGTCTCATGAATTTTGCATTCAAATATTCGAATTTGGAAAATAATATTCAAATATTTGTTAATCGATCGAATATTCAGCATGGCCCTAATGGGTCGCAATTGTGAGTCCCGTAATTCACAAAATATCTACAGGGGTGCATTATTTCCTGAAGTGGTTGGATCAAAGCCCTACCAAAATGTTCACATTTCGATGAACAGATACTAGGATTAAGCCTCAAATTAAATGGGAAAAAAGATCTTTGTAGAGAATTGTTTGACTCTTATGTACTTTACATGTAGCTGTACTTGTAGTCATTCGACATCTCAAAGTCTGAGTCCCTGGTTGAGGCGTGTAATTGAGCTGGGAATATAAAAGTTTGCAAGAGTATCTGTTCGCCTGAGCGTTTTGTTCTTCAGTGCAAAAGCTTCTCAGACATTTCGCGACCTTCTTTACTGAATTATCCTTGTGTCCTGCAAATTGAGGTGTATTCCCAAGGGAAAAAACATGTTAGAGCGAAATGTTGTAGGTCTGTATAAACGTGTAGTGTATCCACATCTATGCACGTCAGGGATTTCAAGGTTGTTTACTTGTGCTACGATGAAACATGAAGGGATATGTTTTCCGGGGGAGGGGGACTTTTTTCCCCACTGTAATCACATCATCTCCCTTGGTCGTGTGGGAATTGGCATTATCACCATGGTTACATGCTTTAGTAATTTGATCAAATCTCTCTGTAATTTGTCTGCCTCAAATGTTTGCTACATGTATTTGCATGCGTGCCTCGAGTATGGCTCGCAAAGAGAAATGCATTTTTCGGATAGACCCGTTTGTCTTGAGCATCATTACATTATTGTAGCCATATGTTGACCCAGGACAATAATAGATTTTCAATTTTTTTTTACTATGAAGAGGAAGAGATGGAGCATGTACATGTATACTCTGGAGTATACCATATTTGGACGGCCTATTAACATCACAGATCTCGTGCAATCTGACCAATTACAAGGCTTGTTCTAGCAGCCTACAACAGATTGTATTTGTGTTTCCATGTTTACGGAGTGCGGTTCTTAAACTTTGCAGCATATTGAACAAAAACACTGACGAAAAATTTCAGTCGTAAAAATTTGATTGACCCCAGACATACATGTACAGTACATGTAAAGAATAAATGTTCTAAAACATGTTTGTACTGATGGGATTTAAACTTTGCCATTGCCGTCTTGAGATATTTAAAGTTGAATTTAGACACAAATTGCTGTAACAGTAGGGAAAGGTCACTATGTCCATATGTTGTGATACTCTAGACTGATATTATTTGATCAATTGAGTTTATGCTTTTGAAGTTTATAGGCCTACATTTTTGAATTTGAAAACTGAAGATTTGGGCTCTCTGTGGGAAAAATTTCACTGTTGGTATTATTGGGAACTGCACAAATTATTTCTTGTGAATATTTTTCTTATTGATATCTCGTTGTGTGGCCGGAAGAAGATCTTAAGTGCTTATGACCTTTTGCCGGGAAGCAAAAGGAGGTACATGTATGTATCCAACTGTTTTATTTTAATGAAATATAAATATTTCTTTACAAGTTGCTCCAAAAACATTTCCCAAGTTGTTTGATAAGTTGTTCAAAGGTTGCTTTTTGCACAGCCTGTGTTGATTTTGTAGTAAATTTTATCCGTTTTTACTAAATAAAGAGAGCGTCTTTCTTCTGCCCTTTTACCGGGAGCATTTGTCCAGTGTGATTATGCTTCCGGGCAAGAGGGAGTAAGCATGCTTACGACCTTCTGCCGGACACACGACTATCTATCTATCAAATATTGAACGATTTGTTGTTCATATTGTAAACAAACAATATGTAATGATACCACATCATGTATGTGGATTGCGCTGCAAGATCTATCAATGAATTCGGTACCTCGTTCCGAATTTCGTAATGTTTACAACTTCTGTACAAGCCACTGTTCACTTGCTTTCAGTGTGCCCTTGAAAAACTGTGTACATCTGTGGCCATGCCGCCTGTCCCCTCAACAATGTCACCCTAGTTTCGCCATTGGCTGCATCCAGAATAAAAAAAACAATTAGCGTAGCATTACATGGGGCAGCATTTAGCAATTAATGCAAATTACTGGGAAGTCCACAGCTGTGTCTTTGGCGGCCTTACGTTGCGGGGCATACACAGCTCAAGAAAACTGAATCTGTTACTGGCCATTTTGTCTCGGCGCCAAATGAGGTTGGTCGAGAGGACTTGGTACACATCATCGGGGCACATCATCGAGAGTGATGATACTGTACAAACATTTACACAGTGCAAGTACCTGACCGATGGTGTCGGGAACCGGTTTCAAATTATGGAGTCAGGTTTCGATAACAAACTATAGATACGAATTATTACCTAGTATCACCTGAGACAAAGGTGAAGGTTTTTGTGGGGAAAATTTTAATTAAAATTCCAGGTGTGTAGGATGTTGAAACAACTTTCATGCTTTATGACCAAACAGATTATTGATGAGCATTCAGGGTCTTAAGACAGAACTGGAAATCATAATGCTTTTCTCATTTAAAATTTCTGTCTTGGAAATTTGGTGGTTACATGTACATTGTACATGTATGTACACATTTTATGGGCACTGGGTGCCTGCAGATGTGGGCTTAAGGAAAGTGGCACCCCCGAAAAGTGTGCCACAAAGTGTCCTTCTACTGGACATACATGTAGCAGAGGAATTGGGAGTTCATTTTAAGAGAATGTCAGTATCACAAAGTGATGAGATCTTGTCTGTCGGTCTGTTAGACATTCATATTTAAAGATGCATCAAAATGATAGCAGTACCGACATGTACATGTGTAGAACTACCTGGAGTGGTAATGTTAGATGTGTTTTTAGCTTTGAATAGCTTGTCCTAATACATACAGTACGTGTACATCGTAGCTTTATTTTTTGGTGCCAGTAGTGTAGCTGGGCAAATCTGCTTCCAGCTTCTGCACAGAGATTTTATTTCTTAAAAACGTTTGTTTGACATAATTTGTTATAATTGTAAGTCCCCCTAACATGTGTATTAATTGTCACTGAGCCTCTCTCTCAGTTTACCTGTAAATGTTCACATATGTCATTAAAAATTCAACACATTTCCTGTGATAGCAACTTTGGCAATTTTCCTACCACATGCTCATGGCAACATGATGAACCTGCATGTAATCCATTTGTCTGTTCCACCAGCTTGGCAGGCTGGAGGCTCTCCGCCTCGTCTCTAGGGATCAGATCCTGGGCCCCAACCCCCAGGACATCCCCACGACTGACGCCATCATGCAAGGCCATATCGAGGACCTGAAGGCCCAGCTACGCCACCGTGACAACCTCATCTTGAAGCTGCAGAGCGACCTGAAGGGGAGTCGTGACAACCAGATGAGCTCGGCAGATGAGGTCATTCCCCCCTTTATATCAAGACTACTCTTAACCAGGGGCAGCTGTGTGCGTTAAGGGGAGCCGGGTACCCTGTTCAATTTAAACATGGATACCCGAAATCTAACTTTTCCAAGAAAAAGGGAAAAAGAAACTCGAAACTACATCACTGGCAGATCCAGGGGGCTAACAAGAGCTATTTCCCCCTCCCCCACATCAAAAAAACAACTTATGCAGGGAAAGTGAGAAAAAAGCCATATCAGAGCCTCATTTCAGTCTTCTCCTTCCCTAAAGCATGGAATCAGGCATGCAACTTTTCTCTAGATCAATTGATTTCCTCGTTTTTTCACTTGACGCTTATGCCATTGAAAATTGAAAAATACTGTGCAAAGCCTTGTAAAGATTGGAATTTCCTCAGAAAGAAATTTTACAATTTTTGGCCCTCCCCAAAAAACAATCTTAATCCCCCCCCCACTGAAAAATGTGTCTGGATACACCCTTGAAGTGCTTTCAAATTGCCAATCACCCAGATCACTCAGTATTAAAGTTTCTGTTTTGTTGAAAGAGAAAGGCTTTCAGAGATATTCCTTGAAAATTTTTTTAAAAAGCCAGGCTACATGGAATTTGAAATAAGTTTCACATTTCTTTGGAAAGGTTGTCCTTGAGCATTTTATTTAAGACAGAATAGACAACTTAAATGTTTTTTGCTTCAAATTTCTGTATTGGATTTTTTTTGCATAAAAACTGATGCCCATTTTTTTTTCATACTGTAACATACCGGTATGCACCCCACTGCTCGTACAAGTTTACATCTTTCATTTGAAAATCCCTGAAAATCATGGTGATGCTGTTTTTTCCTAGAAACTCATAGAAATTTACACAATCCTGTTTCCTGTACAACATCAAATTGAAATTTTTCTATGTTGCGGCACATATACATGTTTGCTATGAATTCTACTTCAAGTGTTGCAACATCACACTGTGCATTTCCTTGCATACCTGTACCTTCATTCCAGGAAGTGGCAATCTTTGTGTGGCCTATGCTGGACAGTTTGTATTTAAATTTGTGATGCAGTCTGTCACCGTTGAAATGTTTGTAAGAAAAAGCATCCACACTTTTTTTTTTCATTTTATGTAGATCCATTCCAAAATGTAGTCTTTATCAGCTTTTTATTTTCAATGTCAAAGTTGTTAGAGGAAAGATTAAAGAAAACTAGTTTTGGGAAGAAGCTCACAAAGTCCCAGCTTCCCTCAAGTTTAAACAAAAAATTTAATATGAAAAAATTTGATTACCTTAAGGGTTTCCACAAATTTCCTGTTTGTAATTCAAGAATTGGCACTGTGGCATACTAAAACCATAATGTGCTCAGTCTGAAAAAAGTCTAATTGGATAGAGGTGCAGTATTTTAATGAAGTGAGATCCTCAGACACCTAAACTGCTGTTAATTTACACAGAACAACAAAGAATGCCTCATCTTTCCTGTACAGTATTGGCTATCGTAGGCAGTTAGGAATGGTTCTGTAGCATTCACAATAAGCAAGTTAAGTCAGAGCTGGATAGTGTTTCAAAAGCAGTTAAAACTTATTCAATCACTCTCCTTTCCATTGAAGTTGGACACTGCACCTTCCCTCAAAACACGGACATGAGTGTTCATACCACACCCAATCAGATAACTACATGTACCCATTTCATATTGTTTAAGATATTATGCGCTGAGACTACAAGCCTTGATTTAAAAACAGACTCCTGCCAAACACATTAATGATCCAGCAGGTGCGTTGACGCAAGTTCTCCCACGGGTAATTGGGCTTGAGAAATGACAGTCGACTCGGGTTCTTCTGTGATTTTTAAAATCACTCTACTACATTTTGTATCGAAACTCGCTGCAGTGTGATAATGTTAAGCTCTGTCGTGGGCAGTCTGCCATTTACAAGCTCAAATTGCCCATCTAATTGTCAGTCCAAGCCACGTAATTTAAATTACACTGGCGGAACACCTGACTCTTCGTTATAAGCTCTTCTTTGCACATGCTGTGACGGGACAGACAAATCAATATTGAGAGAGTTGACAAGCAGGAGTGGGGCCTTAAAAGGTGTGTGTTCATACAGTAACACCTTGACAAATTATCCAGATATGTGTACATTAGGTAGTCAGGAAAATGTAAGTTGTAAACTTAAAAAAACAACAACATTTTTTAAGTTTTAATTTTGATTTCTTTGGGACACATTTCCTGATATTAAATTGAATTAGAAGCAATACATATATGTTCCCTTTACCAGTTTGATTAATTTGTCAACCAGTCTCTACTTTATTTTAATGATAGGGACAATCCCTGCATGGAACCAGCAGGAGTCTTTCAACATTTCAATACATACATGTACTATACCTGGGTCTTGGCTTAAAATTCTTGGTCAAATGTGTTTGAGAGTCAGAGGTCTGCAATTTGGCTGCATGAAAAATTCAGGCTGGCTTGGTTACCATTTATTAAAACAATAAATTTTTTCCATGTCAGTGGCACAAAATGTACCCCATCTTCCATGTTCATTTGTGGTTCACATTCTTTGCATGTACATGTTTGGGTTCATATTAAAAACTAGCAGCAGCAATCATCTACTTGATACATGTATCAACTGCATCGCCTTGGATTTGGTCAAGTTGTCAGGTTGTTGTAATAAAGTGGTCATAGATGTAGTTACATCTATGAAGTCTTATATGAATGAAAGGGAATGGAAAGATCGAAACTTAGACAAATCATCTCCTCGTGGTATCCGGAAATGATGACATATGACATGGTCGATACACGTACATCACACAAAAGCAACAAAATAGTTTCGTTATTGTATATACATGTACATGCGCCAATCACAAATGCTGAGTGTTTACTTTGAATATCAACACAATTCTTGACATCCCAGGATCTACTAAGACGACATTGCCTTAAAGATAAAAACCATCTACTGTAGGCTTAGTGTACTTTCACAATCCAAGCAATGGGTCTTTCTTCATGTTTCACGGTAGATTGCACGCAGAGGGGTGGTCCTAGACTCCACAAAGACGACCCTGTCGACAATCCACGATCGTGAGCAGCAACGCATGGTGAGCGAGACCGACAAGGACATCACCATCATGAAGCTGAGATCCACGCTGCACCAGGCCGAGCAGAATAGACAGGATGCCGTCCAGGAGGTATGTTCATTCCAGTGATCAGCTTGCCACTTCCTGTTTTAATCTATTTTTGGGCCTGACAAACCATTCTCAGTTGAAAATAATCACCGGCTTTATTTGGCAGCTTAATTGTCAAACAAGGTGAATGATCTCTAGTAACATTTGGAATGTGGATAGTGACCCAGGAGTTTCCGTGCTGGTGCCTACATGCACACATGTATGGTCTTCTTGTTTTGTGAGTATCAAATACCATACACACTAGGCGATGCAACTTCCTGTCCACAACAACACGTGTGCTTTCGAATGCACATCTGCAGATGTATCAGATGTACATGTACATGTATGTGTTGACGTTGTGAATGTGGTTTCTGAAAGTGTGTGACATATATTCCAGGGATTTCCAAGGCACCCAATGCATCAGGTTCAAAAGAGCTACCTGTACATGTAATGTGTGATTGTCTCATGCAGTCCTGTTGGTTTATGAAGGATTCTGAAATTACTAATTCATTTTGTGTGAAGAAGGTGGGACTTCCTTTTTTCTCAATATTTAATGCCAGCCTCTAACCTGTGTCAGGGATGGCACAACACTTGTGTTTCTCTTCTACACTCATCTGGCATAGAATTTAGCACAAGTGATTTTGGAAATGTGAGGTTTTTGTGGGGTTGCCGGGTGCACTGCACCAGTGGCCCTCAATGGCCAGCCCATCCTTTTTATTCGTTACCAGCAAGAAATTCTCTGCAAATGTCATCCTGGGTTTCAGATTTTGTTTTTCACAAAATATTGACCATGTTGGGCTCTGTTGTGATGGCAGTGATGTTGGGTAACCGCCAACATTGTAGACCCTGTCTTTACAATGCACATGTATTTCATATGTGACTAGCTTTTACGTACTATACTACATTAATTTTCAGTGTGCTGTTTATTCCATTTATTATCCCAGAAAGAGAGACTCAAAGGTGTCAGTCTGTTACCGTGGAAACAAATAGCTTAACTTGATCCTGGTAAAGTCCAGACATTCAAATCTTTATGATAAAGGGGTATTTCCAACAAAGATACAGCACTAGAGTTTGGATCTTAACTTACTACATGTACCTCTTTTAAATATGTATTAGGCTATTAATTTGATTAATAAAGCCATTTTTTTCATTTGTTTTCAGATTTTTACCATTTATGTGGCCATTTTGTTTGTGTTTTTTACTGTAGATGGCAGGCAAGGAGCAAAATATTGACCAATTCCGTTCCTTAGTCAATGAACTGCAGAATGAGCTGGTCGTACGAGAATCGGAGGTAAGAGAAGAACGAACGAAGCTTCTTTTTGGACTTAAATAGCAAGGTTTGCCTGGCCTGGAAAAGTCATAGAAATTTGTTTTCTTTTTCCAGGCCTGGAAAAATCATGTAATTTTGTAAAAATGACTAAAGTCATGGAATTTGTCGAACATAGTGTGTGATTTCTATTATCAGAAATAAGTGCACAAAATATGTGATTTTGTTTGCAATTTTAAAACTCCAAATAGTCCAAGAAATTGCATTATTGGATTGGGTTTTTCATAATTTGGTCATGGAAAAGTCGTGCAATTTAATTATCCTTTAGGTGCAGGAACCCTGAAATAGCCATTTTCCATTTGAATGACTGTTCAAACTTTTTCATTGTAGTATTTTATTTGTAGTTTTGAACTTGGGTGTTCTTCTTGCTTGTACATGTATAACGGGCAGTGCTAGGCTTGGGGTCAGTTTGTGGAAGTCTAGAATTCTTGCCTCTGCTGTTGAAAAGGATAGATATAAAAACTGTACATTTGCTAAGTAATAATTCAAACAAATAGATAGAAAACATTAAAGCTCGGGGGCTGGTTCACACTTCAAGCAACTTTGTTGTCATAGAATGTTCATGATGAGATTTTCCAGAGTTTGTTTCCTTTCAACTTGTGCAAATTTTGCACCGGATTATCAGTCGTGATGTCACAAATTTGTATTCGGCGTTTATTTTGAAGTAAACGAGCGTGAGCGTGTCAGTCCACAAGGACTGCTTTGTGACAATTGAGCAGCAGTTTGTTCTGTTTTTTGTTTGAGCTCTCATTGAACCAATTCAGACAAAACTACTTTTTTTAATGCTGTTTTTGTGCAGAAGGTAAGCCATATTCAGACTATTGCCCTCCTGAAGGAAAAGCAACGACAGTCATTTGATCAGGTAAAACATTCACAGAACAATTTGTAACCTACACACATTGAACTGTTGACGTTTTCACGACAAGGCAAATTTCCATTTCTCTCCGTGACGACTTTGTCCTTTTGTTTTGTGACCGAATGAGAATGTGCATACATTCAGTATACATGTAGGTGGATTCCTTACATGAATGGTAGATGGCGGTATACAAACACTCGCTTGCATTTTGTGCGGAGCTAATTTTCATCTGAATGTGCACAGACATGTGGCACCACGAAGAGGCCCCAGTAATGTGGCCATGCAGCTGGGTAGGATTTCAGGTAGACAGCATTGCTTAACAGATGTTGATGCTGAGTAAAAATTACCTGAATACCAATCACCGAAAACACAGATAGCAACACAGTCTGGCTGGTAACCAGTTTTGCTCAGCAGGTATTTTAAGTGCTGTGCCTTTGTCTTATGCCAAGTGGTCAGGTGGTAGAATGAAATTGGCCTCTACATGTACATGTAGTATTTCCTGAACAGGATTCCAACCGTGACCTCTAAAGTTGCATTGAATGCAATAACTACATCAAAGTTTCCCCTTTTAAAACGGCTGTATATTTAATATTCTTTTTATTAATGTAGTTTAGTTTCATGATGTGCCTTTGGTGTTCATTTTTCATGTACCTCCAGGTGGCTCATTTGGAGCAGCGAATCAAAAATCTGGAGGTGGAGTTGAGGCAGTCACATGACCAGAGGAGGAAAACAATTGATGAGGTAAACAGGAAACATCATTTCTGGTTTCCATGGTAGTTCAAAGCTCTGTCACACATCCATGGAAAATGCATTATCCTTTGCATAACGACCCTTGTGCTACGAATGCCAGATCACATCATTACACACTGCAAAGTTTGGCACAGTCTTTCTTTATGATAAACTAGGAATTTGTGTCAGTCTGTACTTTGCAAATTTCATCCCTGATAAAAATCAGGCCAGAAATATTAGTAGGGGAGTCAAATATCTTCACTGTTGTGTTGCAACCACCTGAAATTGTTCACGGTTATAAGCATTTTGAGCATAGGTATCCTTTCAGTAGTGTAAGATGTGACAGGTACTGTAAATTGTGCACATTTAAACGAAAATTAGCCACGCCTACTTGTGGCTGCATGTGGTGTGAGCCACACTCTTGAGATCCCACGAGCAATCACACATTGCCAGTGAATGTTCCTGCTTACGTAATGTCCTTAGGAACTGACTTTATTTTCAAAGGAAAACTTTATATTACAAATAAGTCATTTGGGAGACATTTTGTAGTAATTTTTCAGCATTAAGGAGACATTGGCTTTCAGGGAGACATTTCAGTGTCTCCCTATTTTCAAACTACCAGAAGGAGGCCGATTTTACCGTGCATATTTTGAGAGATGATAGTTTAGGGCCTAAAATGAAAACATACAAAGTTTGATTCAGATCAGATTAGGGAATATTGAATTATGGGACAGTAAAGTTTTGTGCACGTAATTATTATTTTTCTTCTCATCACAACATAGATTGGTGTTCTCCAGTCACGACTCAGAGACAAGCAGCTCTCCTCCCAAGACAGCCACCAGTTGTTGAAGCAAGAGGTTTGATTCTTTCACCATTTTCCCCCACTTTCTGTGGTGTGTGTGTGCAACGTCCTACAGATTTCAGTCTGGGAATTAGATTTGAAAAGTGTTGTTGATAGCATAAGTTCAATTTAGATAAGCTTGTCTTGTGTGAGTACATCAACAGTTTCACAGTATTGTGAGTCTGTTGCATGAAAATATTGTCTTAGGCTTGTACCTCATACATGTAGATGTTTCAACAAGATGTCACTCCATTTAAAAGCAATATCCAGTTTTGATATATTCATTGGCCCAAAGTGCAAATCCGTTTGGCATTGACTTTTTAATGTTAACCCCAGTACGTCTTAAATACTCATAAGTTAAATATATCTCGGTCAATAAAAAAGCTGAAACTGCAGTTTGTCGTTTTGATTTGCCTGGTAGCTTTCCAGACGTGACGATACCATCCAGCAGCTAAGAAAAGAAGTGTTGAATTTGCAGGAGCGCCATGACAATACACTGTCAGAGGTAGAATGAAAATTACAGGGAAAAAAGATTTCTAAACATTGCTGATTTTTTTCCTTGGCTGCTTTAATGTGGCTTTTCATTTTGGCAGAGTGCTTTTTCTCAATTTTTTTGGATACGTGCCAGAATCTGTTGTGTATTCCAAATGCAAATTGTGTTGCTTTGCTGTGTTGCTGTGGTGACCAATTCACTTCTGTTTTTTTTTCTCATAACAAATGCTCGCTGTCTTTGAGCGCCTACCCCTCATTGAAGTTTTGTGCTTTTGGGAAGAAAAAAAAGGGTAACAGCATTTTTCCTAGGAATTCTTGAAAAAACATACTGATACATGTATTTAAGTAGATCCGTTGAAAAATAAGTCTTTTTCATCTACAAAACAATTTGCTTATATGAAATTTGACATCAGTGGATTGTCCTAATTAGTGGCTGGTAATGCATGCACAGTGCACTTGTCATGTTTCTGTTGCTTGAAACACTAACTTTGCACTCGTTTCTGTCAGTCGGACACTCACAAGAGAAGAGCACAGACCTTACAAGAGCAGTTGGAGAGGGAGACTATGGAGGTACATTAACAACTACACAACTAATGTCATTTTACTCGTTTCTTGCCCTACTGGGTTTTCCTTCTGTAAGGATATGGTTTACGAAGACGCACATCAGTTGCGTTGTTTTTGGCAGAGGGGTATCTTATTGTCTCTTGGAAACTTTGATTTGGGATGCCTTGTTTCCTTATGGAAGAACGTAAAATTCAACAAGAGGTAGCTTGAGGTTTGCCTCGAGGTCTTACGAGGTGTAACAGGGCTTTGTTGGTTACCCTCGTGGTAAATCTGGAGAAATTTAAATACCCCTTGCTTATTTTTATATTCTTAATACACTAATGCATGTGATAACGCATTAAAAACCTGCCATACAAAATTTCAATTGTGCTGTATGTAAATGCATGCAATGCAGACACCATAAATTGGGATTTTTATTTCGAAAAAATGGAAATAGACTATATGAGACATACCTCGTTGGCACAGTTATATCCAGTAGATTTTGGATTTTGTCCTAAATTTATGTGATTTTTCCTTGGGAAATGGTTTGGGGAAATGAAAATTTTCATCGACGATGCACTGTTGATTTCTGTGTGTTCTCTCTGCACGTAAACCAGTTTGAAGCACAGCAAAGACATATCCGCAGTCTGGAAGACCAGTTGGAAACGAATTCCACACAGGTACTAGCGACTGGAATTTGAGACTAGCTTCTGTAGGCTTGTATCAGGGTCCCTGATGCCTCTTATAGGAAAGGAAGGTTTCATGGTAATGGGATCCAGACTTACACCTGCATTGGTGACATCAGTTCAAATTCAGATCAGAAGGTTGCATCTTCAAATAGCTGGGTAAAAGCCTTTTAGTTCTTGCCCTACTGGGTTTGGTTGATGAAAACGCACTCCAATTGCATTGCTTTAGGCAGAGTGGTATTCGACTATTCGACAATGAATACATGGATAATTGCGTTACAGACCTGCCAAACAAACTTTTGTTGCGCTGTGTTTCTGGGGTCCATGTAAATACACCATAAATTGGGGATTCTTAATTCAGAAAAAAGGAAATAGACAATATATGAGGCACACCTGTTGGCAGTTGCATCCAATAGATTGTCAATTTTTGTCATAGATTAAGCTGAATTTTTCTGGGGTAACGGTTTGGGGAAATGAGAATTCTGGTCGACGATGTACTTTTAAGTTCTTTGTATTCTCTCTGCACGTAATCAGTTTGAAGCGCAGCAAAGAAATACCCACAGTCTGGAAGACCAGTTGGACAAGAAATCCACACAGGTACTAACAACTGGAATTAGAGACTAGCCCTTGCATTCTTGAATCAGGTTCCCGGATTCTTAAACCAAAGAAGGCCTCATGGTAATGGGATCCAGACTTTTACTTATATTGGTAATTTCAGTGTAAGGCTGTGTCTGAATTTGTTGTCTAGAGCTAGGTCTAGGACTTCGCTCCATAAGAAATGCATTGAGACACCAAGACATTAGACCTAGCCGTAGCTCTGGAAGCCCATTTTGGACATGGCCTAAGATCATCGAGATTGCTTAAAACACTGAATGAAAATGTGTGACTGACACTGACAAATAGAAAGATTAATCTGTAATATTAATTCCATACAATCACTCATTAAAATAAATATCACTAACATAAAGGAACAACTTGAGTGAAAGTATTCTGTTCATTTGGATATGTTAATGTTATTTTGTCCTCATTTGCAACATCTGCATATCTGTCTTGCATGTTGTCAGTCATTGCACGTTACTTTGCGATTTTGTTGCTTTGCTTTGGCATGGTGACATTTTGTGCTGTGATGAGTGGATTTGCAGATACTAGTACGGAAAGACATCAATAGAGTACCGAAGTGTGACGTCACTGTGAACCAGAAAGTGCAGTGCAAATGAATGGAGTATGCGCGCGTGTTGGTTCACATGCTGGTTCTCACGCTAAGGCCTCTTACACAATAATTGTACGCATGACATATTCACCTTGGTACTTTGGTAGTGGGTGATTGCAAGTCAAAGACACAGGCTGTGGTGATCACTGTGGATGGGCACGTTACATGTATATCACATGGGATCAGTTGGTCACCCTTTGGTAAACTTAATAAACTGTTAAAGCCCTGCTGTGTAGATCTGAAGGGAATGTTTGTGTAGATCTTGACTTTTGACCTCTCTTATAGCTTCAAAAGAGCGAGGAGGAGATGCGCAACTTGGAGGGGGACCTGGCAGAGGTCAGCCGGCAGCTGCAGGGGGCGCTGGAGGAGGCATCCATGAAGGAGTGCACCATCAAGGAGCTGCACCAGGACCTGAGCCAGAGCCAGGGCCAGTGCAACGAGCTGCGGGCCCAGGTGGAGAAGCTCTGTCGGCAGGTGGCTACGCTGTCCAATGCCTCCCGGGACACCCAGAACGCACTGACCGAAGAGGTGAGGAAGTCCCGGGGGGATACCAGATGCTGCAGTAATGAGCCTGAGCGTCTTGGCTGTGGCTAAGAGTAACAGGTGCATATGTGGGAGCTAGCCGTAGCTGCTAAGCAGCAGCTTCCATGGATGCGCATGTTATTGTTGGCTATAGCCAAACTTCTGAAGCACCTTTGGATCACGTTGAAATATTTTTCAATCCTCCACTTTACTTTCATTCTTGTTTCTTTTCCAAAAAAAAGAAACAATCACACGCTTCAAATTGGACTTTCAATCTTTTCTTGCTTGACAAAACCTCCATGTCATTAAAAAAAACAAAATTTGGAAAATGAGATTACATAGTCAAATACAAGAAGTATGAATTACATTGTACGGGAAAACTTTTGACTCCGAATGATCATCACAAGTTGTAAGATTCTCCCTGACGCAAAGTACATCTTGAAATTAGTCTGCGGTACCTGCTGCTACATCTGACTCGGGCCTGCCAGCTGACCCTGGCAATCTTGGTGGTCGAATGGTTAAGACATCTGCACAAGTAAGCAGTAAGTTGTGGGTTGGAGTCCCACCCGAGCAAGCTTGTGAATTTTTTCACAAGCTCTCAGATAAGCACTGAGTATATAGTGTTTATTAATATACGTCAGGTAAAGAGCAGAAAGCCGTAATTGAAATTAACATCTCCCCAATGCAAAGCACATCTTGAAAAAGTTGCAATCAGTCTTTAGAATGTCTAGATTCTTGGTTTAAGCCAGAGGTCTGTTTATTTGTACTTTGTAAATTATTTTTAAGTAGATATCCAGACAGAATTTTATGTTTATCTTGAGCATATTTCTGATTGTTTGATACATCGCCGCCGTACAAGGTATTCCAGCTTTGAATTTATGAATTTTTTTCTTTGGTTTACAACTTCAGGTTGCTGAACGTCACGACACCATCGTCCACTTGCGCAGCGACTTGCAGCTCCTTGAGGAGCAGCACCAGGAGTGCCTGGCCCAGGTGCAGCACCGGGGGGAGATCATGCAGCAGCTGCGGCAAGACTTGAAGAAGGCCAACACAGAGGTAGGGCCACGGACAAACTCAAGGCTTCCATCAGAAGAGCTTACGAGTGCAGCTCAGTAGATAGGGCTCATGACCCCTGACCATCAGGTCGGGGGCTTGAATCTAGCTAGTTGGATACATGTTATGATCTTGGGCAAGACACTTTCCTTTTCTGAGCTCAGGAGTGTATATAGGTTTCTGTGAAGGGAGAGATAGCCATGTGTTGAGCAGCCATTTGTGCCTGAAATGGCAGCATGCTGTATACTCCCAAGGCAGCTGAGAGGAGTTTAGAATTGCTAGTGCCTTGAGTGCCAGTGCTGACGTAGATGTGCACTTTGTAAATACACATTCATAAATACCTAAGATGGGTAAGCCATTCTTGTTGGTTTAGAGCCTGTCACTTTCCTGGTCTTAAACCTCTCCCCCCCAAAATGGTTGACAATGCACCGGTGCCACCTCATGCAGTATGCACCACGCTTGTGCCAATTTCCATATAAGGAGGTTGTCTTGGAGGTTGTGAGAGGAACATATCATAACATGGCAAAAAGGATGTTTGAAAAAAAGAAATAAAAACTGTTGAACAGCATCAGTTTTAAAAACTTGTTTAGATTTGATTACTCAAATTTGGCACAACCCGAACAGATTTATTCCATCATGATTACCACATTTCAAAGTTTCATAGTAGCCCTATTAACCACTTCCTGCCTGGTGCATATATGCGGGATGATTTTTCGGGCGATTTTCTGTTTTCAAAATTCTTCAGAAATTCATAACTTTATTTACTGGACCCTTGCACCCACACGAATGACTGTCTGGTGGTTACTCTAATCTGACAGGCAACCTCCATGGACGCCTGGGTACTGCAGCCAGGCCTGCTGCCCAGTAAAGAGAGCCCACTTGTGCAGTGTTGTGTAATTTCCTTTGTTCCCAAAATTGGCCTAGTGCATTGCTGAATGGCAGTGGTGTCTTTTCAAATTCAGCCAGATTAGTGTGCAGCGCTACTGTATCGCTTATCGCTGGAAAGCTGGAGCACTTTTGTCCCCGTTGATAATCCACAAACGCTGAATGCTGCAAACAGTGGTGTACCGTTTCAAAACAATGACGGATTACCTCCGGTAATGCCAGCACTCTGTGCTGAAAAATGTTGGCAATTCCCAGTAGCTCGGTCTTTTGTTCTGAGTATGGTCTTGTGTTACAAGGCCCAGCTCTTTGGTCTGATTTCGGGCACCCCAGCGATGCATACAAACCCAAGGTCTCCGGTACTAGTAACCCTGGTACCGAGTGGTTAAACTTCTTCTTGTGTATCTAAAATCATGTAGAAATTCAAGGATATACATGTAGCCTAGGTAGGGTTAAAAAGGCATCATTAATTTTTGTCTCTTCTGCCAAAACTGTGCAACTATTAAAAAAATGGATGTATTTGTGGTGGCATAACATGGTGGCATGGCAGGGCTTGCTGCATATGTTAAGCAAGAATGATCAGTTCTTTGATATAGAGCTTGAAATTGTCCTATTCCTACTCTCTCCTGAGCAAAACATTTGTATTTAGCATTTTCATGACGTTGCAGTCAGACAAGAAAAAACTTCCATAACTGCTTGGTTTTTTGGGGGGGTTAAAAGTTGGCAGAGGTACAAGAGCAAGCATCAAGGACTGAGGAGGAGGCACGACAGAGAGCCGCAAAGCTCCAAGCAGACTTGACCGTCAAAGAGGGCGCCCTCCAGGCCACCAGGACCGAGCTGACCAATGTGCAAGAGAAGGTCTCCAAGAGCCAATCACAGGTGGGTCCTGATGGAACAATCTTCTTCTCTCCAGTTTAATTGGTGTATGGAGCACTTACTTGCATTGGGTAGGTTGTGGCTATGACTTAGGCTTTTCGCTATTAATGCACCACAGTGGTTTGATGTAGGCGTAGACATATCCCGTTTTTGGACATGTCCAAACAACAAACGTGGCAGATCAAAGAGGCTGAAGTCAGACTTCTCTGGATCAGTCAAGATTTCAGGACTTTTGACCTCGAAATTGAGGAATTTCAGAGGTTTCATTATTCAATTTTGCTACTTTCTGGCACTTTGACCAAAAAAAATTCAAGTTCAGAATTCACCTATTAAATCACGATCTTTGTGAGAATACACTTGCATTGTTAGTTGACAAGTCACAGTATTTTCTTGCCATTGTAAGAAGCCCTTTGTCAGATGTTTTGTGGATTTCTTTTCAACCCCCAAGCACCCAGAAGAACATTGTAGAAAAATATGAAATCAGTGCAAAAGATCTGCTTGAACGTGAGAGAGACATCGCAAACCTTGGTTGAATCCTCTTTGCAAATCTCTCTGCTTCCTTCATCTGTGTTTTCCTTCCTTTCTCTCGTTTGTATTTGAAATCTCGAAGGTCGAGAATCGCGAGGAAACCATCCAACGTCTCCAGAGGCAGGTCCGCACCCTGCAGGGGGAGTCGGAGAGGAGAGAGGATGCAGCTCGGAAGCTAGAGGTGGAGCAAACAGCCTCGCAGGAGGAGAAACGTAAACTGGTGGAAGAGGTAATGGGGCCATTTACGCATGCAAGTGATAACGGGAAACACTGATGGAAAGCGACATGCAACACGATATTCTAAGATGGATTTGCGCCGGGTAGATTTAAATTAATTTGGGATTTTTGCCCTGCCCGACGTGTATTTTGTCTTTGACGTCGGGCAAGGTAAAATTCAAAATACACGTTGGGCGGGGCAAAAATCCAAAATTAATCAACACGATATTGACCACTTGCGGAGAAAACTGTTCCACATGCATATGAATATGTCAATGACTTTGAACAATAGAGGTGACACCCTGGAAGCCAGGCTGTGATGTTATACCTAAATAAGACTACTAATTGGCCAGAATGCACTGTCTCAGAGCAGTATCTTTGGCTCAGGTTTCTAACTGTAGTGGTTTATGCGCTGCCATGTGATGTGGCCACTGGCAGTGTAAACATACTCGCAGGAATCCAACGTGTTATGTATTTAACTGCTTAGAGTTCCATTACTGCTTGCCTGTGCAACTCGATCCATACGTTCACCAGTGAAAAATTGTCTGGAAAATTTTTATGCGTTTTACATATTTTACTGTGACGGGTATAACATCTAATTGTCATCTAGTTGTGCGTTGTTAATTAAATATTAAAATTTTATTTTCCCTCTAAGAGGAGCAGTTTGATCTAAATTCCTGTAGTTCTGAAAAAGTGTGGCTTGAAATGTTGGGTTCTTTGCTGCCTTCCCGTTTCAGCTGGCTAGGAGGAAGACCTCCCTGTCCCAGATGGATTCTGAGCTGAAGAAGACCAAGCAACAGCTGCAGGACACGATGGAGGAGAATGGCCGGCTGGCTGCCAGAATCCAAGCAGCACAGATCACTGCACAGAGTGAGCACGATGTCTTGAATATTGAGGTAAGTCTGTTCAAACCACTTGCCGACATTATTTTGTAACTTACTCGTCTCAGGCACAGTTTTTATATCCAACTGAAAATACCAACGTAAAAAACACTATACCACAAACACAGGCCTTTACAAACTAGGACTTCACAAGTGGTGACCCTCAGTGGTCCTTTTGCTTATGGTAGGTACATTTCTGATTGCATCTCCACTTCTCTGAAATGCTGAAACATTTCGGCAGAGTGGCCTTTGCCACAGCGCCCACAGCCACTTGAGTGCGTTGCTCGCTCAACCTCCACGGACTATTCTGATCTTCTGTGTGTACAAACTCAATGGGAATCGGTCAAGCATAGGAACAAGTACAGGCATCTCACGGCACTGCATGTAGAATTCACCAGAACATGTCTAAACATCCTCCATGTTGCGACATGAGAAATCCCTGCTTGTTTTATTGTAAAGTGGTTCATGAGTGACGCTAGTCCCACACGAGTGTAACTCGGTGCTCGTTTCTCTACTTTCATTATTTGTCTCAACTTTCAGATGTTTGAAAGAAACAGGTTTGAGTCAATTTTCAATTACCGATGTGAGATTTTCTAAGGTTGAGTTGAGTTAGCCTTCATTTCCTCTTGACAGGTGTCTCGTCGAGACGAAGCAATGAAACGGATGAAAAATGAGCAAACTGCCTTGAGGGAGCAAGTGGCCAAGTCAGAGGAAAAGTTGTCCAAACAGGTGTGATTTAGAAAAACATTCCAGTTTATCATTTGATAGTGTACCCAAAAGACGTGCGTGGACCCTTTGAAGCATTTGAGCAAAGACACTATGGTTCTGATCAGTGGCGTTGCTTTAACACCCATGAGTCAATGCACATGTCTTAATAGGAAGGTGTTGTAGCCACGAGCCATTGTCTTCCATAGGCCAGCATATATTTCGATCCGTAGCCACGACTTTTGGTCACGGTTGATGTCGGACAGTAATTTGTTGTCTAATCAGATGTGCTAAAATGTCAGATATGGTTGTGAAGGGATCACCTTGAGATTGAAATAAAAAAGGAAACTAAAATAAGTTTTGGATAGTTAACGAAGAGGCTTTGACCTTTATCAAGGACAGACCCAATATTGTTTTGAGAGTCCACAATTTCTGTAACTGTTCATGGCCTTTTTGAGAGATCAGGCTAAGTTTTGGGCTAATTACGTGCTTTTGGAAAGAAGAAAAGTGGAAATATTGCTCCGGGGGGAGTCCCCATTGGCCCGCTCCCCCAAATCCGTCAATGACGTCGATCCCCTGAGTTGAAGTAGGTAGACTGCTGACGACTATTAAGTTCCTGTCACGGATTTACACACTTGTGTTGAGAAGGTGTTTAGTGATTGGCTGTGTGATTACTGTTCGAATATTGTACACCAATAGGAGATGGCGTTAGAGCAGTTGAAGCACCAGTGCAAGAAAGCCCAGAATGAGATCAAGAGTCGCAACGAAACTATTCAGAGCTTGGAACGGCAGATTCAGGAGATGAGGCACATGCACAGCGGAGCCAGGGATGAGGTAGGTGGTATGTTGCAGGATGCCATGAGCTTGTTGGCGTGTCGCATTATCATTTAGCAAAAGCACCCTCTCATTGGTTGAAAAGAGCCATATTGGTGGGGGGGTTCATTTTTGTTGGTAGTGATACAACCGTAACTGGCACATTTCATTGTTGTTTTTGAGCTAGCAAAGTGCAGTTCTCACAATTGCGAGGAGAATTACGCCCTCTCTTGGTCCCGCTCAGGTTGGATTGGATAGCCGACTTTTCCTGGACATCCAAAATGCCTGGCTAGCCAATTAGTAGGCTGGTTTACCAGTGGGCTTCAAAGCTCATGATGAAATTAGTTCAGTGACCATGAACTTAACCACTTCGTGCCGGTGCATTTTTCAACGATGGGGATGCTGGGCCGGCATGACTATCATTTTTTCCGTTTTCAAAATCCTTGAACAATTCATCATTCCATTTAACAGTCGTTTATAGCCGCACGGAGTAATCTTTAGGCACTACTCTAAGTTGACAAGTGACCTTCATTGACGCCCGAATATTTCAGCCAGGCCTGCAGCCTTGTAAACAGAGCCCAGATTGTGTGGTGTTATACAACTGTCTTTTGTTCACGAACCTGGCTCAGTGCACTGCTGACCTCTTTTCAATAGGGGCCAGATTAGCATGCAGCAGTGCTGTGTGGCTCATCGCTGCGGTGGTGGAGAGCTTTTGTCCCTGGTGGTAATCCGCTTGCTCTGAATACCCCAAACCGTGGTATACGGTTTCAAAATAACGCTGGATTATCACCACTTTTGAGAGTGAAAAATGCCGGTAATGCCCAGCAGCCTGGTCTTTTGTTCGGAGTACGGTCTTTTGTTACAGGGCCCTGTTTCCTTTGTCCGAGTTCGGAGACCCCGGCCACACATATAAACCATACGGCTCCGATTTCGGAGTCCCCGGCTGGTAGTGGTTAAATCCCATGTTAGACAGTTCAATGTTTTCATACCACAAATGATTGTTTAGAACCACAGAGTCTGATTTTGGGCGATTGAATTCCTTAAAACTTATGTCTGAAGCTTAAAAAGACAAACACAATGTCCAGGTGTAGAAAAACTACCTGTTTTAGCGAGAGGCATCGCTGTCTTGGCTTAGGCTCAGGTCAAATGACACAAACCATATCTGTGTATGAGTTGATTAGGGTGGTATCCGCGGACATTAACTGGGGGTTTTCTGTGTAGGTTGAGCGTCTGGAACAAGCACTACAGGAACTGAACAGCGAGTTTCAGTCGACACAGATCAAGGAAGAGAGCCTCCAGCAAAACGTAAGTTGGTTTGTTCATCCACTGTGTAAGGCAACATCTCATCAGGAAATTGAAATAGATTAACTTGAAATGATATAATACATCATCAGTTATAGTTTTCAAGGATTTTTGGAAGTGTTTCAAAATTCTCTCCTCTTCTTGTAATCAGATGCAAATAAAAGCAGTTTGTTTGATATTTCAACCTCAGGACCAAATCTTTGAAAGGTTTCCTTTGACTTTTAATGCCAAATTCGCTTTTAATAATGTCACGATTTGAAGAATGCCATTTTGGAGAATAGTTGCTTCATTTGGTCGCTGAAAGTGTTCTTATTTTTTTGTTCTTTGGTTTTACGGAGTTTAGGTCAAGATGAAAGAAGATGTGATTTCTGAGCTGAAAGCCGACGCCGAAACACTCCATGAACAACACAAAGAATTTCTTGCCAAGGTACATGAACATGCCATTCTGATAGTCAAAAGCTGGATGAACAGATGTGGTACAGGAAGTTAATATGAACAGTTCGTTTCCCTGATAATTGCATTAATACTTTTGCCATTTCTTGATTAATCTAAAACATGTTCCACATGCCAATGCGAATGCGGATTTTACTGACTTCACTAAACCAATGAGTGGTTTGTGTTTCCAAACAATTACCAGTTTCTGTCAAAGAGTGGATGCTCACTTGTTTTCTAACCGTTTTTGAAATCAAGGAACCGTCACAAATCCACTTACTGTGTTTTTGGTCTTGTGGCGCAAGGTATTCATTGCTTTATACAGTGTCAAGACTCAAGAACTGCCTTACTATTACGTGGTTGGTTGATATGCGCCATTCGATTATTGCAAGGTGTAATTGGTTGATCCCGTAGGAAATCTTGACTTCCCCATCAGAAATATGTGTCAGAAGATTTGATTGGCTGATGTGAGAAGGATCAACAGATTTGTGCTGCAGGTTGGACCAATAGCACAGTGATTGCCTTGAATATGGCTGCTTCAAGATCGCGCTCATTGTCAAAATAACGACAGATATGTTACCAGCATGGTAGTAATGCCTGATTTTGTGAGGCCCAAAAATACTCTTTCTATTTTTTTTCCCAAACAGATTGCAGAGAGGGATGGAGCACTTCAGAAGCTGAACAACGAGAACGCCAAACTCAAGACAAGGAGCCAAGAAAAAACAGCAGAGGTGTGTTCAGGTGTAAACTTTTTCAGCTTATGCCAAGACTCAAGAAATTTTTCTTTGCTTTTGAGTATTCTGTGTCGATACAGTGAACATACCGAGTACCAGAACGTACCCAGTTTGTGATAAAATAGCTTGCCCAAGGACACACCTGCCAGCATGTTGGGGCTGTGGTTCAACCCTCGGAGCCATGTTAACTCGTTAACCTTGCTGAAGCTGTCATCAGAGGAGAGATTGGGAATTTGTCAGAAATTGGTAGAGTTGAGTCAGGAATAACGTGCTGGAAATCAAGCGTGCATGCATGTGTTGCTTACGCCGATCAAAGTGGAAACCTTGTTTTCACACTGATCACTCGTGTTGTTATTTTTGACCTTTTGGGATTAGTGACACACCAGTGTGGAATAAAAAGCACAGATTACCAAGCTTTCCATAGGCTGGTGTACAGACATTGGATGCATGCGCTGTATGAGTCACGCAGGTAAAATCGCATAATCTGACTGTAGTATGCCCCATATTACCATTGGCCTCTATCTGCCGTCCTTTGCTGCTTGTAGATCCAGAGGCAGACCAACATGATGAAGCGGCTAGAGGACTCCATCACCAAGGCCCAGCTGGACATGGAGGAATTGAGACGCAAGCACCAAGATGAGGTAGGTTTTTTACCCAAAACCGGGTTTTTCATTATCAACAGCAAATTTGAGAAAATTTATGTGGTATTGGAGAAGTTCGAGTGGACCTTGTGCCAATTTTGGGTATTAAAACCAGTAATGTATCCAAGAGGGGGATCTGCCAAAGCTGAGGTTCTGTTGCTTTTTGTGGTTTTGTTTTATTAAGAACCCAAAGTGCAAACATACTAATGATACCGAAATGAGACTGCCACATTCCGGGGGGATGTCCTTTATAAAAGAAACAAATTTGGAGTTTCACAATAGTGCACCACCAAGAGTTTGCAACGCATTGGCCATTCACAGTGCCCAAAATTTGTCAACCCAATGCGCGTTTGGAAAGGGTCGACAAATTTCGCGTGTTATGATTGGCCAACTTGTTGCAAACTCTTGGTGGTGCACTATTGTGAATTGCGCGTATTGTTTGGGGAAAAAAAATTCATTGGATAAACCACTGCTTAAAAATGTTTGAACGAGACTGGGCACATGCTATTTTACCTGGGTATTTTGTATCTCAGTACCTGCCATTGCCATGGGTCTAGTAGCCCTGGGGTTGAAGATTGAAGACAGTACTGGTCTTCAGCTAAAGGTCAAAGCACACCCACGTGACACAGTCTTGTCTTACAGATAAAGCTATCCGAAATCCGACGGCTTCATAGTCTGCTTGCTTTGTCCTTAGCACCATATTTTATAGTCATCGTGTGCGACTTACTACTTGGATCTAGGCCTTATCCCTCATGTGTGTTGACTTTGAAATAAGAGGTCACATGACTATGTTTGCCCAATCTGAATTGATCAATGGTATGAATATTCATGATGAATTTTTCTAATATTTTTTTTCTTGCATTCAACTCTGGATCCGATCTGTTTCCCTCCTGAACACGGAATTTGGTTGGACAAATTCTTCTGCATAATTATATCATGCTCACCCGGATTCACTTGTGCTCATAATGGTGCATTATTGTTGTCATGTGACTAAATTCTCCTTTTGTGCCATGAACATGTATACAAACAATACCTTGCATGGCATGCGTGTTGCTATTGGTCCAATCCGTGCCTCGGTTTAACTGTTTGTCTCTGAAGCCTCAAGTCCTAATGCGAACACTGCTCCTCCGCACCCTGACGGCGGTCCGCTGTCAGATCCTCCTAGCAACAGGATTCTTAAAGTTACTGGAGGAGAGATATTTCACTCCCTGACAGGTTGCCCCAGGCAACAACGTCTAAACACAGTATTCAAAAATGTTTATGCAACCAATAGAGCTTAGGTTGTTTTTCAGACTTCGAAGAGATAAAAATGAGCTAATATGAGAAATGCACATAAAGATGACTACCTTCTGAAAGGCCAAAAAGAACAAAATTAACCCAGGTATTTAGCTGACATAGTTTCATTTCCTGTAATATGTTGAAGTGGGTAAGGTAACAAAAACAACAGTTTATAGAAGACGCTAGTACGTCTGAAATACGAGACTTTACCGCCGTGGTTCACACTAATACATGTTACATGCGTACGTGACATGCCTCTTTGACCAATAATGGCCCAATTTCGTAGCACTGCTTAACAGCCTTTTTTTTTTGGTACCTGAACCTTTATCAATTTCACACAGACCAGGGCTGGGGCCAATTTCACAGTGTTGCTTCAGCGAAAAATTTGCTTGTGTGAAAAAACCTTGCTTGACCAATCAGGTTACCAGCCAAAACTTCTTGTAATGTATATTGTTTTGGAATGGTATGTACTTGTCTTTTGGTTTAGCATGACAATCACATAGAGTTTGAGCTGGTAACTTGTGTTTATTAAGCAAGGTCTTTTCGTGCTTAAGCAAATTCTGTGCTTGAAATTGGCCCTAGCTACAGTTGGTGCAGCGCACGCACGCTTAACCCCTGAGGAAATTTAACGATAGAAAATCTGCATGTTGGCACATACAACTGTGACCACATCGACACCTTGAAACAGGGCAGTGCCATGAAACTGGGCCAAATGTTTGCAACTTGCCAAGATGCAAACCTTGCACGGTTTAAGAATGCATGTTAACCACTTCCTGCCGGGGACTCCGGGATCGGAGACGTATGATTTATATGGGTGGCTGGGGTCTCCGAACTCGGACAAAGGAAACTGGGCCCTGTAACAAAAGACCGTACTCCAAACAAAAGACCAGGCTGCTGGGCATTACCGACATTTTTCACTCTCAAAAGTGGTGATAATCCAGCCTTGTTTTGAAACCGTATACCAGGGTTTGGGGCATTGAGAGCGAGCGGATTACCACCGGGGACAAAAGCGCTCCACCACCGCAGCGATGAGCCACACAGCACTGCTGCACGCTAATCTGGCCCCTATTGAAAAGAGGTCAGCAATGCACTAAGCCAGGTTCGTGAACAAAAGACAGTTATACAACACCGCACAATCTGGGCTCTGTTTACAAGGCTGCTGGCGTGGCTGAAATACTCGGGCGTCAATGAAGGTCACCTGTCAACTTAGAGTAGTGCCTAAAGATTACTTGGTGCAGCTATAAACGACCGTTAAATGAAATGATGAATTTTTTGAAGGATTTTGAAAACGGAAAAAATGATAGTCATGCCGGCCCAGCATCATCAACATTGAAAAATGCCCCGGCATGAAGTGGTTAATAATGCCAGGGGTGAGATGTTTCCGTCAAGATTTTCTCGGTTTTCAGGCTCTTTCAAATAACTTGGAAACAGCTGAGTTCACCATGAAGGTGATTTTGCTGGTAATAGTTGATGCAGAACACGAGCAATGGGCATTTGAAGGTATGCCTTGAAGTGCACCTTAGACCTTGTGCTACTGCGTGGCCCACAAAGCCTCTGGTGATTATTTCCTTAATCTTTTGTTTCCCTCCAACCTCATTGCTGAAATGCACATTTTTGTGCTGACACCTCACAAGGGTGAAATTTCTCAGCTTTTTAGCTAATTTCAGCTTTTTTTGTTCTGGATTTCAGCTTTTTTTCCTCACTGGCTGTGTACAAAAGTATAGGAGATTTTCACAGTTCAGCTTCTTTATGCCATTTTTTCAGCTGTTTTCAGCAATTTCTATCATTGGCCAATCTCACCCTGTGTTTGCCTGGAGTGTCATATGCACAAAAAGTCATGAAGTTCTCCAAACTAGTAGGTCACTTTAAGGGAGGTGTCGTGCCTGTGTGTTTCTTGCACATGTTTCCGTGCATTTGCGTTGTATTTTTTCATCTCCACCTCTGCTCAGACAGATGCTGGTTCATCTGTGTCCACTGGGATTTATTTTTGTGAAAGTTTAATGTTCCCAAAGAGTTAAGAACAACTGATGTTTGAAGAAAATTTATTTTTCATGAGAAAATGTCCTTATCCGCTCATAATTCGGGAAGGAAAGAAACCGTTGGTACATGTAGGTGCACTTGAAAATTCACGCACAAAATGAACAAAGTCTTTGAAATAGATATATAGCACTTTTTTAGTATCCGTTTTTGTTTTAGCACATGTGACATATGTAATAATCTACTATGTACGAAACTTCTCTGATTCAGAAAACATCGTAAATTTTATGTGAAACTTCTATAAAAAGTATTCTGCTTGAACAAGAGGCTAATTTAGATATGAGCAGGTTTGATCAAGGACTGATTTTGTTAACCATAGTCTTGGGTTGCTGCCATCTTTCGCATGATTGCAGTAATGGATGGAATGGCTTGATCCACTGGGATAAGGGCACAAATCCAGTTTTTTTTGAGCTGTTGGTGTTGTTCACAAATCAGAAGTTACGAAGAAATTTGGATATTAGTGTGTGTGTGCATAAAAAGTGGCAGTCGCAAGTGGAGATTTCTGTGATCACCTCAGGAAATTAAGGGCCAGTCCAGTAAAGGCTGGTTTCATTGTTTGTTTATTAGTGTACAGCCTTGCATATCACAGAATGCAGCAGCGAGCCAGGAATGTTAGCTTTTATGATAATCTTTGACTGTAATAGATGGGGGATATTTGCACTTTAATCTCTGACCCTATGGGACCCTTCTGAGCCCTCCAGTTGGGTTGGAAGGATTTTCTGCAGGAATGGGGAAATTAGAGTCTAGCCACAGTTAAGCCTCATCTGACTGTGGCTATCCACGGCACGCACATCCATGGAAATGACTGTGGCCCCTAGCCAGCTTTTGCCATGAGCACATGTGTTTACTTCAAAGCCATAGCCTCAAAATGAGACTTGGTGCTGTTGAAAGTTTGTATATGAATGTTATATTGGTTTGCTGCACCGATTCTTGGAAGATCCAGGAGGTTCCTAGCGAAACACCCAGGAAATTCACTGGTTCACTGCCTGATTGCAACTCAAGCAGTGAACCGATGAGGCTGGTCCTTCCACTCTCTTAGGGCTGACAAATCTAATCAATAAATGTTCTTGTTTTTAAGTGCCTGTTTGCTATTGAGCCTTCATCACTATGCACATTTCTCAAGCAGTATTAAACACAGATTGTTGCTTGACTCTGTCAATACCAAGCAATTTATGGATATTAGTATGCAAACTTGTATATTTATCCCACTTCCACTTGTCACCATCTGAGTGTGAATTGGTGATTTATGTTAATACGAAATCAACCAATAAGTGTTCTTTTTCTGTACTTAATAGATGAGCAAACCTCACCAGTAACAGAAATGATTCTGTTGTATACTATGCACACTGAGTTGATGTACAGTAGTGTGAAATTTCTGGTTGAACATTCACATTCTAGGCTATATGTATGCATGAGTTCCCAATGTTTATGAATAAAAATGAAGGAATTGTATCATGTCATCCTAATGCGTCCAAGTTTCTGTCTTCTGTCTTGAATTTGCCAAATGTGCCAACCTGATGTTGAAATCATCTCCTACAAGTACATGTATATACATGTACCCGGCCACAAACATACAATAGTGCTCTTCCTTTAATGTTCACTTCATCTCACCATTCAGAATCTACCCATCTTTGCATGCTCTCTTATTTTTTTTTTGAGACTTGTGTGGATACATACACCAGTATGGGGTCAGTTAGACTTTTTATCATCAAACCATTCCTGGTGATAAAAGTCTATGCTGCTTTCATTCAACAGCTGGTTCTTGCCCACTGGACTACATGTACATGTATACATGTTGATCGGAAGTCACCGGAGACCTCTAATTTTTTTGAATACTCATCTGATATGGTTTTTTGATTGGTAACCTTGGTCAACACTCCCGCATATGGGCATACAATGCAAGTGCATGCATCAGTGTGGTGTGCTACCCACAATCCTTTGCATGTCCATTGCAACATTTCGCGGCTGAAGCTAGCAGTCACCAAGCCCCCTTATGTCCAGTAGGGCAGCAGCTCTGAGCTAAATGTTCCAGCAGGAAGTTTCAGGTTGTGGTTAGTGAGTTTGCATGGCCAAAAAATGATGACACTTGTGCTCAGTGGACTCATTTCATATGCTGTGCATCCCAGCTTTTACCCTTTAATTGTTGCTCTGTTGCCACGACTCCCCATCACATCACTTATTCCTTGATTCTGTCTTCATTCAGTGGATCAGTCATTCAAATGTCTAGTTCCCTGGGTTGTCAAGTTGGTGCTGTTGCTTTTGATAATCACTTTCTGGCAGTGGTATCTTTAAGATTTGGTAACATGTTTGCATTAAAACTGCCCCCATTACTCATCATTGTGGTCATGGTGTAAAATCAAATGGGTGATTCACAATATGGCTTGCCACCATGAGGTGGCCTAGGAGAGGCCATTGTTCAAGGTCACAGTCCACAAAACCATGGCATCCTTGCTGGTGTTTGCATGGAGCATATATCAGTAGACAACGTGAGGAAATTTTAGATACACGGAGACATTCCATGCAATCAAAAGAAGAGAGGGTTAATTGAAAGGGCTTCTCAAAATCTTCCTGGACAAACACTGGAAATAATTCAAGTTCCCTTTGTGCAACCAGTGGATAGAATTTGTGGACCATTTCCCACAATACACTGCAAAAATTGACCTTTCCATGGCAACATTTTGGTGGTGCAATGCATTGTTCATCACTTGTATTGGTGTTTGCCTGACAAAGCAAATGTTGATTCGTTGTGGATGTAGCATCTTCAAAGTGATATTTCCCTTTCTGATCAAACAGAATATCACAGTAAATTCAGTTATTGATATAAATGATCCTTTTAATATTTGCTGCCTTACTGGTAAGTTCTTAGTTATCTCAAACAAAAATAGTTCTCATTTTATTGCATTGATACAATCAGTTTATTTTACAACTGTGCACAATTTTTGCTTTCCTCAGTACAATATAACAAATTGATATAAATTTGATGATTAAAATTAACGAAATATTTCTGTTAAAATAGAGTAGTACCTTAGTTCATTTCCAGACTCCTCAGACGTTCAAAACTGTTTGACAAATATTTTTCCAACAATGAAGCTTGATAATTATACATTTTTGAGCTGGAAACTACAACTTCATCACAAGCTTGCTTTACTGCTGACTTTTCTGACTACGACACTTTGAGAAGGCTATGAAGGTTGTATTAACCTTCTCTTGGCCTTGTTTTCTTTCCTTTTGCATCAGATGGCCCGACGTGATGAAAGCCTCGGACAAATGCGGGAGGAACTGATGGAGGCTCAGCAACAGTACACCACCTGCTATGATGAGGTTAGAAATGCACTGCACACTACCTCTATCACTTTAATACTAATACCATTATACACTGTTAAGTGAATACTATGCTGTTATTCCACTGGTTAACCAAGGGACACCTCCCTTTCCCTGACGTACAAAAATAGGTTCCAAATAAATCCACTCCACATACTACTTGTTCATAGTTTGACTAGCCAACCTTAGGAAACTCCCCCCCTCACACCTCCCACTATAAGGTTCCAAGTCCACTCCACATACAACTTGTACATAGTTTGACTGGCCAACCGTAGGAAACTCCCCCCCCCTCACACCTCCCACTATAAGGTTCCAAGTCCATTCCACATACTACTTGTACGTAGTTTGATTGGCCAACCGTAGGAAACTCCCCCCCCCACACCTCCCACTATAAGGTTCCAAGTGCACTCCACATACTACTTGTACATAGTTTGACAGGCCAACCGTAGGAAACTCCCCCTACACACCTCCCACTATAAGGTTCCAAGTCCACTCCACATACTACTTGCACACAGTTTGACTGGCCAACCGTAGGAAACTCCCTCCCCCTCACCTCCCACTATAAGGTTCCAAGTCCACTCCACATACTACTTGTACATAGTTTGACAGGCCAACCGTAGGAAACTCCCCCTACACACCTCCCACTATAAGGTTCCAAGTCCACTCCACATACAACTTGCACACAGTTTGACTGGCCAACCGTAGGAAACTCCCCCCCTCACACCTCCCACTATAAGGTTCCAAGTCCACTCCACATACAACTTGTACATAGTTTGACTGGCCAACCATAGGAAACTCCCCTCCTCACACCTCCCACAGTGAGGTTCCAAATTCACTCTACACACTACTTTTACTGATAATTTCACACTTTCTCCAGCCATATTCAGAGGAGAACTGCAGGTGGCAAACGCTCCCAAAGATGACTAGAGCATACTGGTCAGAAAATTGATTTCAAATCGCCAGGTCATATTAGAATCGTGTTTCACCCCAAAAGCAACTTTTCTCCCTTATGATGTCACTGGAACCTTCACCAGTTGAATCTTTTGTAAACCCCTCCCTCCCAAAGAAGAAATGGTCTGGCATTGCTTTTTTTTCATCCAGGTGATTAAGCTGGAGGACCTACTGGATCGCGTCCGAGCAGAGAACGCCAAGCTGCAGAAGCAAGGCGAACACGACGCTGGGGAGCTGCTGGCCTTAGCCGAGCAGGCCCAACGGCTGGAGCTGGACCTGGCTGTGGTGCAGGAGAAGCACCGCACCTGCCAGAAGGAGGTGGCGGCCCGGGACCAGACCGTGCTCCGGCTGCAGGCTGAGCTGGACACGACACAGCAGCAGTACCAGGGCTCACTGGAAGAGGTTGGTCAACTTGTATGTCTGTGTAGTAGTAGGCTTTTATTCACATGATGGTCATTTTGAATCATGCTTCCACGTTTGTTTCACACTGGTTCGCCATTTGGAAAATAAAAGGTGGCATGGCTTTTATCCAAGATTTGAAATTTGTACCCATTAAGGTGAAAGGATGGTAATCTTTCATTTGACCCTTTTGCATAATCTTCAGTCCCATCTATATTAATTTTTTAGTAAACTTCTATAGTGACTGCTTCGCTTTCAATTCAAGATGGCTGACACGTGAATAAGGCTAAGCATCCAGTTCAACTTTAGCAAGAAATGTCTTTTATTTAAGCTGTGTGAATAAGATTTCCAAGAGGAATGAGATTTCCAAGAGCTACCTTGTGTGAAATTTATTTGTTTACCAAATAATCTCTGAATCACATTGCAGTTAGCTGCACACGAGGAGGACCTACAGGAAGCCAGGGCAAAGGTCAAGAGCCTCCAGGGAGAAATTCGTGACCTGCGAGACGAGTTAGCCCAGAGAGAGAGGAAGGTGAACCAGCTTTCTGTCTGTGGAAGTTGATGGTGCATGAATCAATAGAGGAAAAATGACCAAAGAAATAATTATGTGCACAAATCTCTTCATGCTCTGGCAATAAGCCAGTTAGGTATTCCAACGGCACATGCTCAGTGCAAGGCTATTTGGGAACAGCTGCGTGCGTATGCGATAGTCTGTCCTATCAGCGCAGCCAAACATTGACATGCGTGCTTTGTTCCTGAAAAACCTTGGGTTTTTGAACTACCAAACTGGTTCATTTGTGTATCCGTAAACCGGGGTAACTTTGGCACCATGATGTAACTTTGACACAAGCTATGGTATCCCCCTTGGTTGTAGTCGTCGTATCATCGCAGCCCCCTATATGAATGATATAAAATTCTCTCAAATGATTCCATGAAAGTAGTTTTATTATAAAATACACCTGGAGACTTGGCCTGAAGGATTTGCCATTTTTAAAACTTTGTTATAATCCTTTTTGATGTGTTTCATTAAATTCCAGCGACATGCCAAAGTTGTCCCGAACCACAGGGTAACTTTGGCAGCACTTAACTGAAACTCACAATTAAAAGAAGTGGACCGATGTTTGCTACTTCTAGATTAGACAAATATGTGCAATCAACAATGAAAAATAATTTCTTTTTTCGGAAAAGCAGAAACAATCACAATCACGATTTTAACTTGCCAAAGTGACCCTGGTTGACGGTGTTGTTTGAAAGAATTATTTTAGGCCCATGTGAAAATTATTGTTTATGTCAAAGAATCTTTAAATTTGTTTAAATACTCGTATGTTTATGTTTCATTTGCAGATACATATCCAGTCAAAATGAATACGTATTAAACAGTTAAAGTTTCATTAATTACCCAATGATTCCATCAGTTAATGGTGCAAAGCTAAATTGTACTTGCTTGGATCGTTCTTGACTTCTGCTGTTTTAGGTGGCATCAGACGAGAAATTTATTCATCAGCTGCAGGAGCAATGTCAGACGTCTCGAATGGAGGTAACCCCACTCTCCCTGAACCTTTGGCATCCAAGTAAAATTCAGCTTGAAGGCCCGTGCGCCTATCTTTGCAACAGAAATTGGAGACTTTTTAAAACAATGTTTAACATATGGATCGCAACCTGTTTAATGTCATGCCGACAGTTTTTTCCAAAGATTTTTTTCCAGTAGAAAACAGTTTTCAGTTTTTCTCATCTTCAAACCCTCAAGTGAAATTAGACACTGGTGAAGAAACAAGTTATCATAATGTGTGGGCAACAGTTAAGCTCTTCTGTGCTCCACCCAACAGAGTCAGACCCACCTGGCCGAGATCGGCAAGCAGCAGACATCCCTCCAGGCTGCCAAGCAACTCCACGCGGAGGACGTGCGCAGCTTCACGGCCCAGGTCAACGACCTCAAGCACGAGCTGGAGGAGGGGCGGGCGCAGCTGGACAAGAGCGAGCTGCAGGGGCTACAGCACAAGAGCGCCGCCGACGGACTGACGGCGGACCTGGAGAAGACACAGCAGCTGCACAAGAGTGCCATGGACAGAGTAAGTCAGAACTTTGCAGATTAGTGTAAATGTTGATGGCTGACATCAAAAAGTACATTGGACTCAGCTTTAAACATGCACTAAGAATAACTGGGATGGACTGTGCTGGAGAACTTGGGTCTTCAGAGACATTATTGTGGCACAAGAAATGTTTTCGATCATGTTCTCAAATCTGTCTTATTCAATGTACTCTGTCAAATGGGGTGGTGCCAGCCTATGGTATTTTGGGTTTCATGCCTTAGTTTCATTTAAACTTTGCTTAAACATTTATCAAGTACATATATATGTAATAAATCACAAATTTTGAGTAACTCATTGTAAATGAAATCGATCTGTACTGAAATTTTGTTTCGTTGCTTTGAGTTGTATTCTTATGTTACCAAAATAAAACGTTAACCTCACTTTCTGTTCAATGTGGCTGACTGGTGAATAAGGTTGATTGAAAGTACCTTGTGGTCATTTCTTAAGGATGGGACAGTAACTCTAGTTTGGTGAAGCACTACACTTGCTTTGAAATTGCATGGATGGCATAAAAATACTTATCAGGACGCCCACAGTTTATAAAACAAACCAGTGAACCTTTCTCCCTGTTTACGTCAGATTGTGCAGTTGAATCGATCCCTGGAAGAGCAGGAGGAGTCATACTCCCGAGCCAGGCAGGACGTGGCCAAGTTGCAGGACCAGCTGGAGCAGGTCCAGTACACCACGCAGGAGGTCAACGCCGAGTTGGCCAGCTACAAGGAGCGCCACGGCCAGGCCTTGGAGCAGCTGCAGAGGGCGGAATCCAGCTCAGCAGCCACGATACGAGGACTAGAGAAACAGATCGGGGAATGCCAGAACAAGGTGTGTAAACCCACAGGAAGGATTGTCAAGGTTTGACCCCGGTGAAGCAAAAATGCTAGAAAGGAAGGAATGTGACATGAATCCTGTTTTTGCTTTTTCCTCGGCCCTGCGTTTGTTTCCACATGAACTCTGATTCACACTTGCGATATTCTTGACAATCATTGAAGAACCTCTTTTTTTCAATTAACTGAAAACATTCTACCATTTCCTTTCGGCCAATAAAATTTAAATTTGTAGACTGCAAAAACATTCTTCAAATATCATAAGCATTACATTACTTGAATTCTTGATCCATCGTTGCCCTCACATTACACGTTAACCTCACATTAATTCTACATATCTGTAAAAGAAACTAGAATTGGATCGAGCTAGATGGTCTCAACAGAGGTACTGAAAGAAGAAAACTAAATGCAGTAGTGGAGATGAAGTCAAAGTTTTTGAAAAACACATAGAAATACTCTTTTCTTTCCACCTATGGTGCCCGATGTATACAACATGTACATCTCTGAGCATTATTGCTTCGTAGATCAAAGACAAAGACGACACAGCCGACAAACTCCGTCGCTCCCTCAACGACCTGGAGCTACAGCTGAACGACAAGACAGATCACGTCGAGAAGGCAGAGCGGGTGATAGACTCCCTCACAAAGGAGCTGGACAAGACCCAGGGGGAGCTGAAGGCGACCAAGGAGAAGCTGGAGAACAGCGAGGATAACATTGAAAACTTGAAGGATAAACTACTGGAAAAACAGCAGCAGGTATTAAACCATCAGATCATATTCATGTATTTCTTTGAGTTCTTTCTGACTAAGAAACCAGCAGCTCCTCAGGAGTGTACTGGCTATGTAGCTTCAAAGACCTAGGGAAAGCCGAAGAGAGAAGATGAAGACATTTTTGGTATTGAAGGTGGGAGGAAAACCCCAGAATGACGTTCCTGGATATAAAGTGCTAATGCATCCTGGTATGAATCTGTACTCTTTCATGATGAGTATCAAGGCTTCTTTAGCCCGTATTGCCACAGGACATAGTCTTTATGTCCCCTTCAAAGGACAGGTCTGTCACGGATCCTGGGACTTTTCTCCTGAATATGGAGTGCTAATGCATCCTGGTGTGAATCTGTACTCTTTCATGATGAGTATCAAGGCTTCTTTAGCCCGTATTGCCACAGGACATAGTCTTTATGTCCCCTTCAAAGGACAGGTCTGTCATGGATCCTGGGACTTTTCTCCTGAATATAAAGTGCTAATGCATCCTGGTGTGAATCTGTACTCTTTCATGATGAGTATCAAGGCTTCTTTAGCCCGTCTTGCCACAGGACACAGTCTTTATGTCCCCTTCAATGGACAGGTCTGTCATGGATCCTGGGACTTTTCTCCTTGATATAAAGTGCTAATGCATCCTGGTGTGAATCTGTACTCTTTCATGATGAGTATCAAGGCTTCTTTAGCCCGTATTGCCACAGGACATAGTCTTTATGTCCCCTTCAAAGGACAGGTCTGTCATGGATCCTGGGACTTTTCTCCTGAATATAGAGTGCTAATGCATCCTGGTGTGAATCTGTACTCTTTCATGATGAGTATCAAGGCTTCTTTAGCCCGTATTGCCACAGGACATAGTCTTTATGTCCCCTTCAAAGGACAGGTCTGTCATGGATCCTGGGACTTTTCTCCTGAATATAAAGTGCTAATGCATCCTGGTGTGAATCTGTACTCTTTCATGATGAGTATCAAGGCTTCTTTAGCCCGTATTGCCACAGGACATAGTCTTTATGTCCCCTTCAAAGGACAGGTCTGTCATGGATCCTGGGACTTTTCTCCTGAATATAGAGTGCTAATGCATCCTGGTGTGAATCTGTACTCTTTCATGATGAGTATCAAGGCTTCTTTAGCCCGTATTGCCACAGGACACAGTCTTTATGTCCCCTTCAAAGGACAGGTCTGTCATGAATCCTGGGACTTTTCTCCTGGATATAAAGTGCTAATGCATCCTGGTGTGAATCTGTACTCTTTCATGATGAGTATCAAGGCTTCTTTAGCCCGTCTTGCCACAGGACACAGTCTTTATGTCCCCTTCAAAGGACAGGTCTGTCATGGATCCGGGGACTTTTCTCCTGGATATAAAGTGCTAATGCATCCTGGTGTGAATCTGTACTCTTTCATGATGAGTATCAAGGCTTCTTTAGCCCGTCTTGCCACAGGACACAGTCTTTATGTCCCCTTCAATGGACAGGTCTGTCATGGATCCTGGGACTTTTCTCCTGAATATAGAGTGCTAATGCATCCTGGTGTGAATCTGTACTCTTTCATGATGAGTATCAAGGCTTTTTTAGCCCGTATTGCCACAGGACATAGTCTTTATGTCCCCTTCAAAGGACAGGTCTGTCACGGATCCTGGGACTTTTCTCCTGAATATAGAGTGCTAATGCATCCTGGTGTGAATCTGTACTCTTTCATGATGAGTATCAAGGCTTCTTTAGCCCGTCTTGCCACAGGACACAGTCTTTATGTCCCCTTCAAAGGACAGGTCTGTCATGGATCCGGGGACTTTTCTCCTGGATATAAAGTGCTAATGCATCCTGGTGTGAATCTGTACTCTTTCATGATGAGTATCAAGGCTTCTTTAGCCCGTCTTGCCACAGGACACAGTCTTTATGTCCCCTTCAAAGGACAGGTCTGTCATGGATCCTGGGACTTTTCTCCTGAATATAGAGTGCTAATGCATCCTGGTGTGAATCTGTACTCTTTCATGATGAGTATCAAGGCTTTTTTAGCCCGTATTGCCACAGGACATAGTCTTTATGTCCCCTTCAAAGGACAGGTCTGTCACGGATCCTGGGACTTTTCTCCTGAATATAGAGTGCTAATGCATCCTGGTGTGAATCTGTACTCTTTCATGATGAGTATCAAGGCTTCTTTAGCCCGTCTTGCCACAGGACACAGTCTTTATGTCCCCTTCAAAGGACAGGTCTGTCATGGATCCGGGGACTTTTCTCCTGGATATAAAGTGCTAATGCATCCTGGTGTGAATCTGTACTCTTTCATGATGAGTATCAAGGCTTCTTTAGCCCGTGTTGCCAAAGGACATAGTCTTTATGTCCCTTTCAAAAGACAGGTCTGTCAATGATCATATTACAGCTGGCCTTTCATACCCGCATACCAATGACCAATCACAACTTTGATTTGTGTCCGATATGTGTGCACAAAAGTGCAACATGCGTTAGCGTGCGTATGATGCACCCAGCTGGAAATTGTAGTGTGGCGTTTGGAGAAGAGCATGTGGTAAGTGCCCACATGCACCGTGGGCGGGCCTTACTGGATCGGTCTTTTAGTGGAGACCGTAAACATGAACAGTATTCACTGCCATCTGAAATTTAGCACTACATGAAATCTTTGTTCTTCAATGTAGTTAAATAGGAAACACCTTTTATAACGGTTTGCCACCCACAGTCAGCACAGTACCAGGAGCAGGCTCACAAGCTGCAGGCTGACCTAAAATCCTACAGGGAGGAACACAGGCACACAGTGCAGGAGGTATGTGAAGTGAACTTTATCACTCCGGGCAGACACTGCACATTTCAGATGTTTTAGAAATCTCCAACCTTGGAAAATGTGGATGCCCTGTAGAGTCAAAATGGAGGCAGAGTTGAGAGAGTAAACCCTAACCCTCTTAGAATCTTCAATATTCACCCGTATGTTGTCAAGGATTTAAAGTGGTTGATACCTATAAGGCTGCATAAGTTGGTCCTTACAAAGGCGTGTCAGAGAAAAGATGGCATCTGTTCCCTCTCAATCTCCGGCTCGCTTTCTTTTGTGCCAGGTGAGCGAGAGAGACGAGGCTGCCCAGCAGCTGCAGCTCCACCTGCGGCAGTTGGAGAGCGCCCTCGCAGGCAAAGAGCGGGATACGGCCGACCTGCGCATCCGGCTGGAAGAGGCAACCTTTGACCTGGAGGGGACCAGGCGACAGCTGGAGGATACTAAGAAGGAGATTCAGGGCCTGGAAGAGGTGGTTAAGCAACAGCAGCTGGATTTGGCCTCTGCCAGCCAAAAACACAAGACGGAGGTATATTGACGTCTTATCAAAATTCTGTGTAGTGCAGTTAATCTGTTAATAAAGTTTTGAAAAGTGTGACATGATATGCATATTTTCATAAACTGATTGAGCAAAACTTTGAATTTAAGTACAATTTTAATCCATTACTTCATATATTCTGTTAATTACTTTGTGTGTTGTTTATCAAGTTTAGCTGCGTTTTGAAACATATTAATGCAAGATGTCTACAATTTTATTAGTTTTGTTCAAAAGTTTTTAAAAAGCTTGTTAAAATTCAAGAAATTGTCCTTTAAATGTCAAACTTAAATAATGCTACCATTTTCTTTCATGTGGTTATTGAGAAATAGGAACACAGATTTCAAATAAATATTCATAAATAATTCATATTACATTTGGTTGAAATATTTCAATATTTTTTCAATATTAGTAAACATGTCAATGATTAAAATGGAAACATAAACCTGATTAATTTATCAAACAATAAAGTAAAAGGAAATGTTTGATGACTTCTTCGGAGTAGTCCAGGTTGGACTGCATGTTATTGTTACGTGCTGAAAGTGCTTCAACTGGAATGTTTGCATAATGTCTTTGTGTTTTTTTTCCTTTTTTCATATTTTGCTGTCCCCAGGTCCTGAAGTTGGAGGACCAGGTCAAGCAGCTGGAGTCCAGTCTGTCGGAGGCCAAGAAGGCCCTCAAGACCCTCAGCCAAGAGATCGAGCGGAAGAAGGAGAGCCTGCAGAAGAAAGACAACGAGATATCGCTCTCCAAGGAGAGCATCAAGATCAAAGTGGAGGAGGTGAGGGGTACAGGTGGGGTGGGAGGGGTTGCTAAGAGTGGGTGGGACGCGTTCGCAGGACGTTGGGACCAACTGGGTCACCTACTCAAGAGAGAAGTTTAGATGTCAGCTCCTGAAGGTTATGTGAAAGATCAGAGTTGATGGGGTTGGCTGAGAGGGAATGGTGGGTAGTTTGGCCATGGTGGGATTTGTTTGGTAGAGGTGAAGAGAGAGTAAAAGTTCCTGGACCGGAGTGTCAGAAGAAAAACAATCTGTAGAGATTAAGTCGTGAGATGTTAAATCTAAAGATGTCATAAATGTCAAAGTTGAAGTTGGTTGTAGAAATGACACTGTTGGGGTATTGGCACAGGTATTGTCTAAGGATGATTATAAACTCAGAAAGAGTTAAAGACCCTGAGATTGAGTTTAAGAGCTACTGTTACAATTAAAATTCAAGGTGTGGGTTTTTTACAAGATAGGAGTTTTAGCATATAGATTTAAATCCTTGCTTCAAGTGAAAAAAAATCTTTCCAAAAACAAGTTGCCAAATGTGGGATTTTTGCTTGTGCTTTTTGACAGATTGGGAAGTTGGAAACCACCGTCCGCAGCTTGAATGATGAGATCCAACAGCTGCAGGGCAGAGAGAGGCAGGCGCATAATGACAACGCCAAGCTCCAGGGAGAGGGTAGGCAACTAAGGGAAGACCTGACTGAAGCCAGGCAGCAGTACCGCGATGCCGCCCAGGAGGTGAGAATCGATTGCTGCCCTCTCCGCACGCGCAACACCCTGAGGCCATTGTTGCCTGAAGCAGCTTTTCATTTCACTGCTGTTTTCTTTTTTCTTGATATGCCGAAAAAGGAATTTCGTTTCAAGTCAAGTGATGATGGAAATATTCAAAGGAACAGATGCATTGTTTTGAAACCGCCAGTTTTCCATTATTGACTGGGGTTTGTGTTTTGAATTGGGATTAGAATTTTTATTGTCTGGAAATTTGATTTTTGCTGACGTGACATTTGATGTTTGAACAGCATGCCATTTGACAATTTGACTGACTTACATTTATTTTCAAGATTTGACTTGTGAGTTGAAATTTACTGTGAATTGACTTGAGATTTGATGTTTAATTGACCTAACATCTGGTGTTTGAATGATTTGAGATTTGACTTTTGATTGACTTGAGATTTGACATTTGATTGACTTTGGATTTTACGTTTGGTTAACTTGAGATTTGCCATTTGATTGACTTCAGATTTGACATTTGATTGACTTGAGATTTGATGTTTGGTTGACGTTTGGTTGACTTGAGATTTGAAGTTTGATTGACTTAATAATATTTGACGTATAATCGACATGCGATTGAAAGATTGATAGACTAAATATTTGACATTTGATTGACATGAGATTTGAAGTTTGACTCAAGACAGACCTGGGAACTAGTGCGTTTTTGCCATATTTTCTACGAGATTTTCTTGAAAATACAACTGGACATTTTCTCCCACATAAAATATGTTTTTGGGACATTTCGACACACCTGATATGTCAAGTTATGACGTGATGTTGATTCAAGATTTGACATTCGATATTGACTTGAGATTGAATGTTCTGTTGCTTGAGATCTCACTTTTGGTTGGCTAGTGGGCTTTTGAAGGATGAGATGAAACTCTGGTCTATTGATTCACTTTCTCCTACTTTCGTGTACAGCTGGCCCACCATGAGGAGAAACTTCTCTTGATGGAGAGCAGCCTGCAGTCCACCCAGGAGCAGCTCAGCCAGCGGGTGACGGAGACGGTCCGGCACGAGCAGCTCAACCGCCGCCTACAGGCTGAGCTGCGCACCGCCCGCGACCAGGTCCAGCTCCTGGAGGAGGAGGCTGAGGACCAGCAGGGCATGGCAGAGGCCCTGCAGCGGGAGCTGGCCAGCTCGCGGGAAGAGCTGGAGGGGGCCCGGAAGGAGCTGGAGAGGTGGAAAGGGGAGGGGGAGAAGCTGGAAGGGAAAGTGGGGGATGTGGAAGAGCAACTGGTGGCACTACAGGAACAGGTGCGGGGATCCAAAGAAGTCTTACATCCTAGAGGAAAAACCCTTTAAATTTGTTTAATTTTAGTGTCAATTCACATTTCTTGCTAATTTATTGAAAGCTGTGAAATGATAAAACTCATAGAAAACTCAGGACCAACTTACTTAAATTTGAATTTTACATATTTATAACTTAACAGCATTCATCTGATTTTTACAACGGGCAAAATACAGACTTTGTCAGTACTGACCCTGATGCAAAATACAGATACCATCATTGATGAATGCTTTTGCTTGTTTTTAATTTTTTGAAACACATTTTGCAAAACAAATGCTCCATTTTCAATCTGCAATTTGGTTATGGAATTCTGTTGTCCAACAGTGTGGAAACCCTGTATTTGATTTTCAGTATAAAAACGGTGGCTGCTTAGATTGGCTGTGAGGTAAAACAATAAAAACCATCAATAACATGTGACTAATACTCTCTACCAATTGAGAGACAGAATCTGGTTGAAATGTTTAAAAGATTGTCAGCTTAAATAACCAGAGTAAAAGACATGTACAATATCTGTGAAACTGAGCTCTGAAGATTTCCGTATACATATGTATTCATACATTTATCACGGCAGTTAGTATCAAAGAATATTTTTTGGAGGATCACAGGTTTTCCAAATTGTCAGTCTCAGATTCATGTCTAAACGGTAAACACTCGCCAACTTGTGGCTCCCATTTTGTTCCATTCTGTACGTGCTGTTTCATTGACAATTCCCTCCTGTCCTCTTCCTCCCTCCTTTGTCTCAAGATGTCAGAACAAGGCAGTGAGTTGCAGGACCAGAGGGAGGAGTTGGAAGCAGAGAGACAGCGGTACAGTGACGCCAGCAGACAACTTCAGGACTACAAACTCCGCCTGGGTGAGCTGGAGGACGAGATGGCTGGCTGCCGGTCGCAGATCAAGGACAAAGACGCTCAGGTGCAGTATCGAAGAGTTGTCCCTGACACTTACTCTCGTTAGCCCATTTTACAACTGCCTGCAGCCAGAGCTTAGAAATGACTTCAAAAACTCCTCTCTAAAGCCAGAACTTGGGCAAGGGGCCAATTTCAAAGCTCTACTCCGCAGCTGATTTTTAGCTGACAGAGCCTTTGATTCAGTCACGGCGACACTGTGCAGTAAGTGCAGTAAGCATGCTCAATCCAAGAGGAACAAGTTGCTAGGGCCATCCATAAAGTATATACGAATGAAATGCCTACTTTTCAGACTCCCCGCCTGTATGCATGGCGTACACAGTGGCTCCAACGCCCCTCCCCTGTTCGCATACCCCTTCCACAATTCCAGAAGATGCTGCTGGTCTTTGTGTCATGAGTGATGTTGCAGGTTAACTAATATAAGCGTTGACACTGGAGGATAAATGGTGGGGTGGACAATACTGTGGAATACCGTGTTTGAATTTCAATGCACAAAAGCTGATTCTGGTCGTTATTTGTATGAGAAGAGTATTGATACCCGTTTGGGTACGGTACGCACTGGCCTGAACCCCTCCTCCCCCCTCTGTACGTATGGTGTAAACAACGGCACCAACTCCCCTCCCCTCTGTACGTATGGTGTAAACAACGGCACCAACTCCCCTCCCCTCTGTACGTATGGTGTAAACAACGACACCAACTCCCCTCCCCTCTGTACGTATGGTGTAAACAACGACACCAACTCCCTTCCCCTCTGTACGTATGGTGTAAACAACGACACCAACTCCCTTCCCCTCTGTACGTATGGTGTAAACAACGACACCAACTCCCCTCCCCTCTGTACGTATGGTGTAAACAACGACACCAACTCCCCTCCCCTCTGTACGTATGGTGTAAACAACGACACCAACTCCCCTCCCCTCTGTACGTATGGTGTAAACAAAGACACCAACTCCCTTCCCCTCTGTACGTATGGTGTAAACAAAGACACCAACTCCCTTCCCCTCTGTACGTATGGTGTAAACAACGACACCAACTCCCTTCCCCTCTGTACATATGGTGTAAACAACGACACCAACTCCCCTCCCCTCTGTACGTATGGTGTAAACAACGACACCAACTCCCCTCCCCTCTGTACGTATGGTGTTAACAACGACACCAACTCCCCTCCCCTCTGTACGTATGGTGTAAACAACGACACCAACTCCCCTCCCCTCTGTACGTATGGTGTAAACAAAGACACCAACTCCCTTCCCCTCTGTACGTATGGTGTAAACAACGACACCAACTCCCTTCCCCTCTGTACGTATGGTGTAAACAACAACACCAACTCCCCTCCCCTCTGTACGTATGGTGTAAACAACGACACCAACTCCCCTCCCCTTCTGTACGTGTGGTGTAAACAACGACACCAACTCCCCTCCCCTCTGTACGTATGGTGTAAACAACGACACCAACTCCCCTCCCCTCTGTACGTATGGTGTAAACAACGACACCAACTCCCCTCCCCTCTGTACGTATGGTGTAAACAACGACACCAACTCCCCTCCCCCTCTGTACGTATGGTGTAAACAACGACACCAACTCCCCTCCCCTCTGTACGTGTGGTGTATGCAACGGCACCAACTCCCCTCCCCTTCTGTACGTATGGTGTAAACAACGACACCAACTCCCCTCCCCCTCTGTACGTATGGTGTAAACAACGACACCAACTCCCCTCCCCCTCTGTACATATGGTGTAAACAGCGGCACCAACTCCCCTCCCCCTCTGTACGTGTGGTGTAAACAACGACACCAACTCCCCTCCCCTCTGTACTTATGGTGTAAACAACGGCACCAACTCCCCTCCCCTCTGTACGTATGGTGTAAACAACGACACCAACTCCCCTCCCCCTGTGTACGTGTGGTGTATGCAACGGCACCAACTCCCCTCCCCTTTGTGCATACATACTTTATGCTTCAAGCCAGTGATCCAACACTACAAGACTCTATGCAGCCGCTAGCAGCAGTAAGGTTTCAGTTACAGTAAGTACAACTTTCAGGCCAATTCAGCTCTATCAAATTAGCCCCTTGCCTGAAATTCTGGTCTTTATCACAAATGTTACATGTAGTAGTTAAAATTATTTCTCTTCAAAAGTCTGAAGTTCGCCAACTAGCAGAATATGGCAGCCCTACCTCAGAAAGAGTCATAAGAGTCTATGGCCTTGTTTGTTTCATATGGATCTTGATCACGATCAGTGATTCGTCGTTGGTTTACGGACACCAAATATCGCCTAATGGATGGTGCCAACCAGTGTTAGGATCACTGATTGAGAATGTCTGAAACTAACAGGCCCTAAATGTTCCCCATATGAGGACTATCATATGCTAACTGTTCTATTCCTTCTTTTGGGGGGATTCAGATTTTTGAGAAGGACAACCACATGGCGACACTGGAGCAGGAGCACACCTCGTTGCAGTCCAAGCTGCGGTCGTTGAGGGAGGACCTGACCGAGCGGGAGGGACAACTGCATGTGGTCCGCCTCAACCTGGAGACCTCAGAGACGCAGAACCGCCGCCACGCGCAGTCTGTTGCGCACTACGAGGAGTCGCTGGCGCAGCTCCAGGCCGACCTGGAGAAGAGCCAGGAGGAATACAGGAGCGCCCACGCCGAGGTGCGTAAGGAGAGGATGTAAAATTCAACAAGATATTACCTGGCATTTATCTCCAGTTGTTTCAAGGTTTAGGCACAGGAATACTAGAGCATGTACACCAAGGTGTGCAAGGGAAAAATGCAGAATCCAAGAAGAGGTACCATGCGGTTTACATCAAGGTTTTAACAAAGTTTGATACGGTAATGGCTATGAGTTACCCCTTGTTTGATGCTGTATTCTTCCTTTAATGACACAATATGAAATGTGGGCTTGCCAAAGGATGTGTCAGTCTCAAGCTCCCCACAAAAATCTTTGGGCTTACAGAAATTTCAATTGTGTACTAGATATTTTCAATCCGCCAAGCCTTTTTTTCAGAATGATGACTCTGGTCATAAAATTTAATGATCCCAGAAAATTGTCCGCTTTGAAACATGAGCCCTTGCCAGTTTTTGTCTGTTCTACTTTCGGATTTCGAGATCGACTGTTTGGTTTTTATGTCCACATTGGTTCCCTCAAATGTTGTCACTTTAAAGAGCACCTCTAAGTAAAACATGTTTTCTTGGATTTTATCCATTCAAATAAATATGGAAGCATCCAAATCAAACGCAGTGTCATTTGTCTGCAGAGCTCAACTGTAACAAGATAAAAAGGGCTTTTTAGCTGTTCATGCCAAGATGCGAATTCTGAAGGCATGTAGCCATTGTTTGGCATGCACGAGGGTTTATCCACTACGAACACAGGGCGAGGGTTCCCCTCATTTTCTCTGTTTTCTCTGAATGACGCAATCTACATTCAGAATTTGCATCTTGGCATGAATTGAAAAAATACCCTTTTTAGCTGGTTATAGTTGAGCTCTGAAGACAAATGACTCTGCATTCGATTTGAATGCTTCCATATTTATTTGAACAGATAAAATCAAAGAAAACATGTTTTTCATAGAGATGCGCTTTATTTCCAAGGCATTTAAAATGGTTGTTGCCCTTTGTGTTTGTATGTAATCACTGATCAAATCACTTACAAATCCTAACCACCAGGCCATGCGCCCGCTTGCCCGACACGATAGGTAACGTTCATTTCATGTTGTACATGCTTGTTTTCCAAAGCTGGTTGAGAGCCAGCAACAGATTAGGGACATGAGGGTGCAGCTGAGCGAAGTCCAAGGCCAGCACAAGGAGGCCATGAACCAGCTGGGTGAGAGGGCCACCCTTGCCGCCAAGCTACAGAGCGAGCTGTCCAGGGCCGACAAGCAGAACCATGCACTGTCGGAAGAGGTCAGTCGAGTTAAAAAGATTGAGTCTAAAACAAACGTAGGCTTAGAAGACTTGTCTTAAATCTCCTTAGTAACTAACTTGTCCCTTTGGACATTTGTTCATGTTAATCTGAAACCAAGTTTTGAGACCAAAAATGTTATTTCTAACAAAACACAAAACTTGTATTCTGTGAGAAATTGTACCTGTCGACTTTAAGCACTATCGCACAGACTTGTATCACCTTTTCAAGGAGTGGGTCGCAAATTGTTGACGAGATGGTCCAAACCATCCGTCAGTCAAACTGTTGTAAACAGTGGTCGTGGCTAAATATCGATCTGAGCGCCAGCCTCCATTGTCTGAACAGGTGGGCATGTACGAGGACAAGATGCGCAAGCTCCGGGGTGAGCTGAAGAAGGTCCAGGACCTGAACCACCAGAGCCAGCAGGAGGTGCAGAACTACGAGGCTCACGTGGAGCAGCTGGCCGACAAGCTGCGGCACGCCGAGGAGAAGCAGCGGCTGAGTGTGCAGGAGGTAGCCATGCGGGAGGAGCAGATCGTGGTTCTGAAGGTGGAGGTGGCCTCGCTGCAGGAGAAGCTCAGGCATCGCATTGAGGAGGTACGGTCTTATCCAGTTTGCAGACCCTTTATGTGTAATATTTTGTGTTTTTTTGTTAGCATGGTTATTTAAGAAGTTTTAAGACAGAAATTATTACTATAGTGTGCCCGGCTCATATCTTTGGGTTCATGTCCACTTCGGGTTCCCCTTTACACAATGTCTTGTCTCCCTCTTTATGTAAATACTGGATCCACCCGTGCTTTTCTGGATTTTTGGTGTCAAAGTAGGACATCCGCATCTGTTCATCAATATATTCATTCTGGGTCTGCAAGTATCATTCTGTTGCTTAGATTAATTGATTGATTTGTTAAATTACCCATGTGATATTTTCAAGGCATAAGAAAATGACCAATGAACTTCCTAAACAGAATATCTTGAATGTTCCAGGCACAAAAACCTTTTGGCCCAGAATAAAGTTGGACGAACATGAGGAGGCCCTCTGTAGTTGGATATAGTATGAGTGTGCAGACAAGCACTGAAATTGCTCTCATCAGAAACATTTCCTTCTGACAAACCCAAGATGGACTGCTTGCTTTTTTATTGATTGAATCTTATTTAAAAATCTGAATACAAATCAAATCTGTCGTATGATTCCTTGAAGCCGTTGTTGAAAAGAGAAGGTTTACTTGATTGAAAAACATAATAGTTTTGAAAATCATAAGTCACATTCCCAGAAGAATTTGTTTTTGGTAATCTCATGAATTCCAATTTGAAGGGGCCACTTCAAGTTGACAAGCCCAGTAAACGTATGCAGACAGTGTCATTGATGAGATCTGAGTAGCAAAGCTGTCGCATTGCATCGTACGTTACCATTGAAAAAGCATGAACGTAGTCAGGTTACCTGAGCCCTACCAATTATCTTTGGCATCACTCCACGGTCACCCTGATAACTAATTGAAATGGTAAAACTTCTCGGGCACTGCATCAATTTGGTCCATTTTGTTTAGTCACAAGGGTTCTTTTTACAAACAATACAGAGTGACAAATTGGTGAAAGAGGTCAACGAGGCCACACAGAAGCACATAGATGTCTGCAAGGAGAACGATCGTCTGAGGACATCGTTGGAAGAAGCCCGTGCTAACGGTGACCGCCTGCACAGTGAGAGCGAACTAGTCGTCTCAAATGTCAACTCTTGGGTCCAAAGCCAAAAGTAAGCCCCAGCGAAAGAGAGGAAAACCACCATTTGGAAATTAAATGTATTTCCTGCAGTCTAATGGTTTGCCCCAGCAAACATTACTTTGGCCCAAATGCCAAATCTTTGTCGCAAGTCCCCAGAGCTGGTTTGAAACTACAGATCCTCATACCATAATCTTGATTCAGCACATTTCCTAAATCAACATTATTTCCTTTTTTGCTTTATTTCCATGGCCATAGAGAAGCCAATGAGAAACTTGGGGCCAAGATCAAAGAGCAGAACCAGACGATCAGAACGCTGAACAAGGAGAAAGAGTAAGTAGTTATTATCACATCCCTGATCAACAAAAAATACATTGAGCTTTTACTGCCTTAAAAATTATGATTGTTCATTGGCCGTGCTGGAGAAGAAGCATTGCTTGTTGTCTGCATAATGAGGTTTAGCATTTTACATACAGGCATTGCCTCGGCCAATTGGTCCAATGCTCTGAAAACTTTAGCAGGTCTGTCTGCATGTCAGAGTTGGAGGCAATCTCATGTTCCTGGTTCAGACTGTATTAGTTCCAGATTTATCACTGACAAACTGCATTGACAGTGTTGTGCTGTATTGTTTGCTTATTGGGCAGTCTATTGGCTGTATGTGTGCCGTAGCCTTCCAGAGATCAAAAAACAAAAATTCCATACCATGTTGACACCCCAGCTATTTTTTGTCAGTCGTGTGCTGACATTCTGATAAAAAAATTGTGATTGATGCAGGAAATACATGTAGGTGAAAACCTTACGTTTGTACCTTCAGAAAATAGTAGTTCATAGTGTACAGAAACTAGTTTGCTAGTGCTGGCATTGAGGGTTCAGTTCTTTTAGAGATGCCAAGCAGAATGACTGCTGAGCAGTTTAAGAGCTAAGCAAAGGTCAGCAGTGAATCATTTGCGAGAAATGTACAGTATTAGTTGATCAAACATTTCCTGTGCTTAGCAACTTTCCACGCTTTACTTTGCGAAACGTGACCTGAATGTAAATGACCACACCTTGCTTGCTTGGGTTGGTGTTGTGGCGCCTCGCTCATGGATAGACTCAGCCAGTACATTCCTCTGTTTGTCTCCGTCTTCCGCAGCCAGCTGCTGGAGAGCGGCGAGGTGCTGCAGCAGACGGTCAGCCGGCTCAAGCTGGAGAACGAGGACCTGCGAGTGGCCGCCGAACGCTTCAAGGCCCTGCAGAGCCACTCGTCTCATCAGCAGATGCTCCTGCAGCAACTCAAGAGCAGGCTGGAAGATCACGAGTGAGTTGGCCATGCACTTCAAATGGCACAGCAATCAGAAACTCTTGCTGACTTTGTAAAACATAAGGACATTACTCTGGTAGTGTAAAAAAGTTTGAGCTGTTTTAGAAGTTTAGTCATTATGGCCTTATTACTTTTTGAACTCTACCTTAAACACCAAATACGACATTGATAGAAGACTTGTGCCTTGTTAGCTTACAGTGTTTATACTGTTATCATCAGTTATGTAGTCGAGTTCATCACGAGTCCAGTCACAGATCGTTTCAACAGTCCAGTCAGTCCATTCTCAAGATCGTTCAGAAGTAACAGGTTGTAGAATGACAAAAGAATTTTTTCACAATAGCATAACTCGCGACTTTGCTCAAGACCAGATGACTTGTGATGGACTTGACTCCAACACTGGTTGTAATTGTTACAGCCCACTGCTGGATGTTGTGTGGATTGCTATTCATTGCTCTATTCAGTCTCACCCAAATGTGGTTGTCAAGGCCCCAATTGCACAGCCACAAACAGTCCAAGAAACTGCCTAAAATGATTGAATGGCCCCTTCACTTCCTACCCCACAGTCATTTATCTGCGTGCTCTTACTGACCCCCCGTCTTTTCACCAGGACGGACCAGGAGCAGGAGATCTCGGAGAAGCTGGCCACCATCGAAGACCTCCATGGCCGGCTGAAGGCCAACGTGGCCACTATCCAACAGCTGAACGAGCAGCTGCACGCCCTTAAGCAGGAGACAGTCCGGCAGCGCTCAGACATTGAGAAGGAGCGGGCGGCCCGGCAGAACCTAAGGATGCAACTGGATAGCCGAGAGCAGGCCTTCAGTGCCCTCAAAGCTCAGGTGGGGGTCGCTAGTCCAAAGACCCATCTATTAATAGATGCTTTTCTTGGGGAAGCCATTTTTTTGTCTTGTTCCCTGAATCTGTTGTATTCAATAGAATGTATTAAACAGGTGGTACACTGTACCAGACTATTTCGAGTTCTAGATCTCACTTTCTGTTTTTTTGTATGAGACTTGAAATATTTTAGATATCACTAATCACTAATTTTAAATATTTCTCATCAAACATTGGCATGGATTTTATCTGAAATTTATTTTGTCACTGTGACATTAACTCTCAGGTGAAATGTTTTACCAAGCTTCCTTGTGGCTACGGCTATGGATTGTCACAGTGGCATATTGATGGCAAAATGCTGGTCATATGGAAAATTCTGTTCTAGAACACGGCTGCATTTGTTGATTTATTGAAAATTTCTACACACCAAGTTTGCATCCATTAATCCCAACTCCATAGATGGTTTTACAATAAACCCTCTCGAATCCTCCAACATCCCAAGAAATCATAGTGCATTTTTTGTACAGCAGTGTTAAACCAGGGTGTATGAATGCTTATATTGCAATTGGGGGTTTCAGGGCTGTTTGAATTGACTTTCAAAAAGGCGGTATCAAGTTATTGTGGAAGAAGATAAGCTTGGCTCGGCATTTTTTAGTCCAACAAATACTTTCAAAAACTTGCTGATGGATTTTGAAGGGTCTGGGAGGATTAAGATCAGCCAAACAAGGTACAGATAACTACCCACTAGCCTCCAAATGCTGTGGTTGAAGTTGTTGAAAAACTCTTGAATATTTTCTTTCTTCCTAATTTTTGAGTCCAAGAGTTGGCTGATTTTAAATTTTCTATGGTTTAATGATCTGTTGCACAGCTATGTTCAGCTTTCCAGTACAATTCAACAGCTATTCCATCTTTTGCGACTTGTAGATGGAGTCAGAGAGATACCAGTGGACTGTAAATGGGACCGTGCCTCGTCGTGGTGGTGAGACATACACAGACGGTGCGGTGTCAGAGTCCACTTACCCCTCAGGACTGGGGAGGGGCTCACAGCGACAGAGCAGAGAGAAGGTATCGCTCTGTGAGCAGAGGAGAAGTTTGGCTCGGGGTCAAGGGTCGTCAGAGACCCATTTTCACCCAACCCTTCTGAAGGAACGGGGAAAGTAGACCCCAGCCACCATTACTTTACGTGGGCCTTGGTGTTGCTTAATAGAAAGAACATAGGAAAGAGTAAATTTTGAAATACTTTTTTAGTGCTATGGCTTTTAAACTTTGTCTGCTAAGCGTGTATTTTCTTTACTTATGACAAGTTCTCACCAGAATGTGCACAAACCCACAGCTCCTTCCTGTGACAGGAATAAACCTGTACATGGACTTGCTATGAAAATACTGAAAAAGTGTCCATCAGCAGTGGTAGTGATCACTGACTGTTGTCTATCTCTTTTTTTTGTCACAGATGCAGTCGGCCATCAACAGCGCCCTCAAAGATGCTGGCGTGAGCGACCCCAATGCCCTGGACAAGTCATACTGGGTCCAGCGTGTGGGAGAGCTATCCCTGCAGCTGCAGCAGAGCAGTGAGTTCTGGTCAGAGAAAGTCCGGGACCTGTCATCCCAGCTGCAAAGGTCACAAAGCCCCTCGCCTCATAAATGACTGGGAGCAAGCTCCTCTCAATGACAGAGAAAAGATTAGCATATGAAAAAAAAAGTGTAGTCACTGCCTACTGCTATTTCGTGGCGTGGTGGATTTTGTGTTCCTGAGCAGGACATGTTGCCATAATAGCCTATGGAACCAGACCATTATCTTGACTGTGTGCAGTCCTACAGAGGCAGACTGTATGTATAAAACCTGCATTACAGAAACAGCCCTATGCTTCCCCCAACCAAAGCCGGCAAAGATGGTACTCATGCTACTAGGGAAGCATTTACGAGTATGCTCAGTCCCACTGACCAGTGACCAGCCAAGGAATATCTATCAGGGCCCATTTGCAGATTTTTCAAAAATGAACCATTCCTACGAACACGTCAGGGCAGAGCGTAATGTCATGCGCAAAGCAACAGTTGGGCTATGTAGTATAGTTTCATCACAAAGGCACATTGGTCGAAATCACTAGCTCGTTTGAATTTGTCATTAGAAATTGGTACAAGCGTTGGAAGGAATGTGTAGCCGAACTTGAGTAAAGCGAACTAAACCAGTTTTGATCTTTTCATCATATGCAACCATGGTAGAGTAGAACACGTGCCACAGTTGTTTCCAAATCGCTTGCCTGTGGCTCAAAGCAACACACAAGCCTATGGGAAGTGTTAACTATTGGCTTCCATAAGAGCATGTTTTTTCCAGCCATGACCAATCAAGTTGGCCGCTGCTCACATTGTCACTTACTAATATTTAAATAACTGCCTACTTAGATAGTCCCTAATGGTGACAATAATGTTTTGTATCTGCTCCTGGAAGACAGTACTCATTATTAAGTTTTCTCCGTAACTAGCTTAAAATTGATTTGTGTCTTGAGCAGTAGTAGTCATTGTAAATACTTCAGTTTTTATTTATGGAATGTAGAACAAGTTTATATGAAATGTTTGAGTTTTATAGCACTTGGTTATTTTATTGTGGTTTTTGATGTATCTTACAGAAACTACTCAGAGTAGAGTTCAACTTCAGACTTGAATACAGGTATTGGGAGTAGTCTGCCATTTTCCTTTTAAAGGGAGTATTTCCCTCTGTAAGAGAAGTCTATATCATTGAAAGATACGTCCTGATTGGATAGCAATGAGTCACTTCTCAAAAATGTAAGTGAATGCAAGTCCAGTGTTTCACACTTTTAAAACTGGAGCGAGAAGTTTGTAAGCTTGTGTAAAAGTGCCAAAATTAACTCTGCCCTGCTAGGTGTGAAATAATCAGACTTTAACCAAAAATATTTGTCAGTATTATTTTTATCCTTGTTCCTCTACATGTCACAATTTTTCAGTGTAAAACCCATACTCCTTTTTTATAACTTTTCTAGAACATTGTGGTGAGACAGTGAACAGTACTTTTTTAAAAAACTGCCTTATCTGGTGTACATTCCACTGAAATGATTATATATCTATTTGGTATAAACTGTGTACATTTTTAATAGGAATTTTATTTCATTCATGAACTTTTTATACACTTTCTGGCAACAGAAATGGTCAATGTTTTGAAGTGGATGTACTGAACAAAACGTTATTGATTGCAAGTATGTGAAGTGACGTGTCGAATTTCTCTAAAATTGTATTTTCTTGGAATAACAATGGTTGGATGACTTTCTGCCTTAATTTTTCTGACCAATTCCGTCCTTTTTTAATCCGGAAGTAACTTTTAAATTTGTATAATCCTTGAAAACTTTCTTTTAAAGGATACATAGTGACTCTGGCTTCCTTTTGTAACGTATGTAGATAACTGCAGTCGCTGATGTGTTATCACAGGAGATCTTTTCGCCAGTTTTGTTTTATTTCATGCTAAGCATGGTAGATACATGTACTTATATTGCTCAAAATGACAGTTCTAAAAATATCTTACGGTGACTTACAAAGCAGTCAATATATGCAACTAACCTTGTTTGGATTTAGGGGAGAAGCTTTCTATCCAAGAACAAAATGGCTAATAAATAGTTAAATTCTGCCTTAAATGTGGTCCTAATGTGTTATGTTTGGGTTTTGTGTCCCCCATAAACCGGGAGCAGCTAACCGAAGAGGGCGCAATTTAAAAAATTCCCTCTCCTCGATACGGCGCTTTTAAAGGCAGCCCGTACGCTTGCGTTGATCTGCTGTTTGGAGTGTGTTGGGGCATTCGATGTTGTCGACCAATCGCTGGTCTAGTTTGGTCATTTGGGGGAAGTATCGCCGAGTGCAGATACAGGAAAGACACGAAAACGGAACAAACTAGAGGTGGGTAGCTTTGTGAAAGCAACGTGTTTTGGGAGCAATGTGTGGCCTGTGGGTGTACAGAGCGGGAAAAGGCGTGTTTAAAATAAATGAGCTGGGTTCATCAGCTTTGGATGGTAGTATCCAAGTAGGCTTGCGAGCCTCGGGCCCATTCTGGAATACTTCGTCCAAATTCTTCGATTTGGCATACTCTGAATCATTCATTCTTCGTCACGTAACACTGTACATTGAGAATAGATATTTACCGAGTTACTGCTTATCTCTTTGAAACTGCACTGTTTTTAAAGACCATTAATAGAAACCAATTTTTTTTAATGAGCGCCATAGCCTACCTGCTAAGTAATCCACAAGTTCCCTGCACACGGCTGGTAGACTGCTACCGTGTTGGTTACTGGCCACAACTTGCACAATGTACACGTTGTCATGGAGGTTGAACCTTGAACTATCACGTAACAGATGTCTGTGAGAAAAGAATAGAAGCTTGATTGACTTTTGAAATCGTTGACAATTAAATTATTAATCTAATTATTAAATTACAACTTCTTTGTTTTGTGTAGTGTTTTTCTGTCTTTTATTTTTTGATGTCCTGAGTATGTCATAATAGGCTACGTGAAATTTGTAAGGCCAATTGGCAAATTGTGAAAAGGCCACGAAAACGATACATTAATTGTACACACCTAAATAAAAAAAACCTCCGGGTCAGATTAACCCAGAATTGGATCCGCGGACGTATATAAAAATCTGGACTCGCAATGCCCTTAATCAGCTTACAGAGATCACTGAATCCACTACTTGCAGCCATTTTACTGTTACATGTATAACTTTAGCACGAGTGAACCGCCGAATTTAAGAGTGGTGACTCCAACAATAACCGTTAGACCTCCAAGTATTCGTTGCAGCCATTTTCGAGATTTGGGGGGCGAGTATGGAGCTTCATAGTGAGCTCTCACCCTGTGATTTGTGTGGGAACTTCGGCAAGTACAATCCAAGGCTTATCAGTGGTCATCTTGATGTCTCTGATCATCACGTGGTACATTGTGGGCGCGGTGAAGTTAGACCACGTGACGGCCGACCAGCGAATCAGCACCTTGTATTCCCGCTCTATGGCGTAATTGCCGTATTCGATGATTACCGGATTGGGTGGAGCAGGGAAAGCTTAACAAAACAGGAAAACATTACAAAATAAAGAAATGTATGCTTACAAACAGAATATAAGACGAAAGAAATGAAAGGATGCATCACTTCCGTTTTATGGCTGGTAACGAGCCTGCAATAAAGCAATCCTTTTTTCATCATACGGACATCATTTATCTTAAATTAATATTTATTTCTAAGCTCACTTTGAAATAATAAGCGAGAAAAACAACTAATGCGCAATGATCTATTTCAGGTTTTCTTTTTTGTAAAAATAAACATTTTCATCAAAAATGATCATATTATAACCATGTTTGAGAGTCCTCACGACCAGGACCTGACTGTGACCGCTCATGGCCGCGTGATGCCCATACGTCGCCGTCAGGCACAGCTCGTAGTCGGTGAAAGCCGACAGCCCGCGCACGGTCATGGAGAATGTGATGTTGTCTTTGGTCGGCAACGTCCTGAACGACGTCAGGTTGTATATCCGGTAAGGGTGGACGCCCGATTTGGAATGGAGGACCGTGCTGAGACTTTCGTTTCCAGTTAGTCTACAAAACAGGAAGATTATGAATAATGCCTAAAGTGTGAGTAAAGGGAGGGAAACTGTGCCGTTTGCTCAAAAAATTCAGCTTTCAATGTAGTTCGAGTCATGAAAATATAAAATTGCTGTAAAAGTTTTAATTTATGCAGCACTGTCCACATTCTGTTAATTTAGTTTTCAATGTCGATGACTCGATTTATAATTTTATGTTTACCGTTGGATAACTTCAAATTTCCAACTTGAAATTTTACGTATTGTTACTCATCGAATGCTCAGTTTTGTTCAGTGTCTCTTTGGAGGGTTCACAATATACAGTGAATAAAGCCAACAATTCAATCTGATTTTCCCCTGAAACTCACCTTTTTCTGTAGTGTACGTTGTAATAGAGTAATGGCCACTCGTATTCCAATGGCAAACTCCAAACGACGGTGACATTTGTGTCACTTGGGATTAGAACGACGCCCTCTGGTGCTCCAAACACTAAATTATTTTGGGGAACATTGAAACAATCAGGAACATGTGCGTGACCGTGATAAAGGTTTCATGAAATATTTACGAAACAAAAATGACGTTTGATTGTGGAGTATAGTTGCCCTGTAAGCTGTATTGTACCAAATTTGACGGGAAATCGGGGCGGCTTTGAGTGCGTATAGTTTAAGTGGCACTTGAAAATCGAGTGTTTCCTCAAGTTGTGCCCGTTTGTGACTGACAAATTAAGATCCCTAACAGTTTCCCTCAAATAGCTTTCACCTCAAATAAACTTACGGTAATAAGAACTCTGTACGTTAGTTCTTTTCTCGACTATGTACTGCTTGAACTTGAAAAGAAGACTAGAGCTTTCAGATCCCTACTTCAGCAGATAAAGATGAGAAACATGCCCAGCAGATAAAATCTAAAAATCGTCAGATGTTCTGATTAGTTTAACTCACAAGGACAGGCCATAGTTTTACAGCGCCACGTCTTGACTGCATTCCCGGGGCACTGCCTACCGCCCCACTGCGGCTCAGGCTGGGAGCAATTCCTGACGGACACACGGTAGCTTCCTCCACAAGTCACAGGGCACGCCGACCAAGATGACCAGCTAGACCACAAACCGTGGACTGTAGCATGTTAAACAGTTAAAAATTGGCTAAGCAGACCAACCGTGGACTGAAGCTCAGCATGTTAAACAGTTAAAATTGGCTAAGCACAATATGAGGCTTATTGCCAAACAAAGTCCCTACTTCTCTTAAAATGTTTATCAATTTCGGGAGATCCACTCCTTTTGCCATTGCTAAGTTATTTGTGTCTGCATACTCCTCTAGTTGCGTATACGGTAAGTAAAAGTCAGCAAAAATTAACATTTACCCGGCAGTTAGTCTGAAATTACCTGAGCAGCTCGTATTTGAGCAAAAGTTACTCTGGGGGAGAATTCGTCATTACTGAAGGCTTTTGAAATTTGACCAATATAGGAATCTGAGCAAACTTATGGTAGCAGTATTAAAATACTATTCATTTGGTTATATTTCAAACATTAACTTTCAGGATGTGACACATAAATGTTTGACTGGTTTTTAGTTCTGATAATTTAGGGGATACCACACTGAATAAAACCACAGGTATATGCAGTCCTTATTAAACTAAATGTTTTCAAGATGTATTTTTGCGTTGGGTAAGGGCAAAACCTGTTATATATAATTAAACTAAATGATTTTTCACAAATGCACGCAGGAAGCGAAACTCCGTGATCAGTTCGTTTACAACACCTTCGTCTTGGCATATTCTTACTTGGGCATGGCTGCTCGTTGCACCTCTGCCACTGACTGTAGCTCCTGGGGTCGCTGCTGTCGGGACAATCACTGCCGCCTGGGCCCGGCCGGGGGTCGGTACAGGATCGAGACCGGGCCTGAACACCACCGCGGCAGCTCCGGGAGCACACCGACCACGGTGACCACTGGGTCCAAGCGCCATCTTGAAACGAACAAAAGACATCTCCAATTTAAATCTTTTCCTTTGGTGTACTGGTTACAGCCTTTTTGTTGAACATCATGTAGGCCTAATGGATAGAGATGTATTAATGTGCTATTACAGCAGTGCTTTTAAGACCCCTTGGACAGAATCTAAACAATTTGTGTTTCGAAGTTATCAATACCCAAGCAGCGTTCGGTGTGACAGGCCATAGCGTCACCGCTGGTTCCCTCGCAGTCCAGCCCGCCGTGCGTCGGGGGCGGCTCGGTGCAAGTTCGATTCCTGAACATGGTACCACCCCCGCACGTCTTAGTGCATGACGTCCAGTTAGACCAGCCGGACCAGGCGCCGTCGACTGAAAACAAAAACAAAGCAAAGTCGTCAAAAATGGTTGAAAACCGGCGGCACGAGAGGACATGTCACAATAGGAAATGCGCTAGTTGAAGTGAATTCTCGCAAAATTAGGCAAAAGTGGCAAGCTAAACAACAGCATCTTGGGCTACCTCAAAGTTTGATATAATTGTTCATATTCCATCACAGCTTACCGCCACAAGGCTCCGGGTTGCAGTCGGGAATGACCTCCGTTGCGTTCCCTTCACAGGAACGGCCGCCAAATGCCGGCACGGGATTGGTGCAGTTACGGCTCCTTACGATCTCACCCCCACCGCAGGCCAAGGTACAGTTACCCCATGCCGACCATTCGGTCCAGTTACCGTGCACTGTACAAGAAAAGAAAAGTCAGCCGGTAGATATACATGTTTGGTGAAATGCAGTGTAAAATTGACACTCTTTGACATGCAGGCCTGGTCATAAACCAGCCAGATTAAAGATTATCGCTGTGACTGTAAAGGATTCTGCCGTCCAGGACTCGGGCGCCCTCACCCCCGGTCTCTCCTCATTGAAGGAAATTGCACTAAAGGGATGCGACGCTGCCGTTGCACATGAGTGGACAATTTGGAAAATGTCCTTTGAATTCTCTGTTCGGTTTTGATAAGTGTAGATATGGTTTCTGATCAGATTCATGTCAAGGTTGGCTTGTATTTTATGGGCACTCGGTTTTTGGGACGATTTTTATGCAAACCACTTTGTAGGTGCCGGCTGACTGTGCGCGTTAGGGCGAAAACAAAACTGTGCTATACCACACTGGTGCGGATAGCATAAGGGTGCAGCCCTATAAGTGGGCATAAAGGCCGTCCGCCGAGCTCATTGATAAAAGTTATACACTCAGAATATCTTATATTAGAGCCATTAATTCAGGAATTCAAGAGATATTGCACCGAACCTCTGGCCAAGACTTTGACAGGGCTTCTAATTCTGAGCGATTTGGATGCAATCGAGTCCGAAAGTGGCGCCATTCAGCCGTTTTGCAGAGGGACGCTTTTTCAAAATGGCTACTTTTCTGGGCGGGCAAATTTCCCTCAATTTAGGGGTGGTCTGCTTTGGGTGAGCATTTCTCGAATACTTATCGCTCAACCCACCGAAAATTGGGAGGAAAATGAAAGAGGATATGTTGATCATCATTTGTCTGTCCAGCCTGGACACCTGTGAGAGCTGTGAGTATTTTTAAAAGAATTTTGAAATATGGCGATTAATCACTCGTGTATGGGAATTTACTTCCGGTGTGCACCCATAAAGTTCTTGCACGTCTTGAACCAGGATTCACGCGTCGGGCTTTTTTATTCGAGACGTATTTCGAAGACTGTGATACCGCTGGTCATGTTGGACAGTTACGAGGTGTTAGTCTCCTCTTTTATGAGTAGCATTCGTTATTCTCAGGCTGGTTAGGGCTTTACGGGTAGAATTTATATCGTATAGCTGGCCAGTCAGCAAAGCCTTTCGCATGTACTCCTGGAAACATGTCAGAGCGCGTAATTGCGAAGAACAGGGGGAGGGGTCTCCTTGTCAAGCTTGGGAAAAAAGGATAGGCCGCTAGTAGAGTGACAGAAAGTGGGGATGTGCCCTTGGTAGGGTTGGAGAAGCACCATCAGCTACCCCATGGCCACAGCGATGCCAGTAGATCGGTGGCGTAGTCATGGGGGGGGGCACGTGCCCCCACAAATTCCCAATGCCCCCAAGTGTCCCCCAGTGCCCTCCCCCCGAAAAAACCGGATGAATGGATATTGAACAAGGCTAACAAAACTTGCCCCAAAACCACACCACTGAAAGCTGGTGCCTCCCATGAGATGCTGGTGCCCCCTTTGTGCCCCCCACTAGTAAAATCCTAGCTACGTCACAGCAGGAGATACTTCTTTGATGTCAGTTCTTACTTTGTCTTCCTCTAGAAGTGATTAATACAGAAAACCTACACTCCAAGACACTGATTCCACCCGTTTTACCTGGGCAGTCGTAAACATCCATACAATCCTCCTGCTGGAAGTAGTTGTCCGGTATCCCCACCCCGGGGCAGTCATCACCCCCATTGGTAGGCGGTGGGTCGCTGCAGGTGCGCTCTCTGGTCTTGATACCAAAGCCGCACGTCTTCGAGCATGGCGACCATTCTGTCCACTGGGCCCAGTTGCCGTCGGCTGATTCGACATAATTAAAAACATCAAAATGTAAATATCAGCCCCACCCTTGTTACTCTGTTGCAGAGGAATTCACACAAGCCTTGTTCTTGACCTTCAAATATTCTGTCTGTACAAGCACACACTTCTTTTCCCACATGCGTGAATGCGTCTTTGCGCCTGATGCGGTCCGGGCCCAATTTTATGGCAATGCCGAGGACACGATTTGATGCTATCAGTTTCCGCGTATTTCATAGAGACCGTAAGCTGTAAGCACGGCAAAAGGCACGCTTACCTGGAAGGAAAAATGTGCTTAATGTGGTGACAAAAAAATGGAAATGTCATAACTGCAAAGATCTATGAAATAGTGCTTTAGGGCATAGTTTGTTATAGTGAGCACTTTTCTGCTATAAACTGTGAAGCAGCTCCGTGGAAAAAGGCCCGCTACCGTAAGGGCACCGATTCTCAAAGGTTGGTACGGAAACGTGCACAGAATTCTTGAAAGGTCACAAAAATATCGGGAGACATCGGAAGACTCGTTCTGCAGATCTGCTGTCGAGATTAAAGAGGTGTATAAAATGACACAATACGACTCGGCATTCTTTTTGCATTCTGGCAAAAAGCAATACAAGAATTTTTTGTAAGTATGGCGAACTGCTTCTGTTTTTCAGGATGATCACTCAAATTCTGCCACCTATTAAAGACACCCTATCGATAATGTCACTATGGCAAGTTTTTTTTCTGTGCAACACGAATTGAATCAACGGTCCGAATAAATGTGAAAAGGATATTTTTCCCTTACGTGTGGATGTGAAATTTGGTACGGCTTTTTTAATATGATTCAGAGAGCTATTAGAACATAATGTAGCTGTATGACGCTAGCATCATTTTACTTCTGCAGGCGGCGTCTCCGCAGTCCGTGAACTCAGCGTCCTCTCCAGCGCAGTCAGACCCGCCATGCTCCGGGGCGGGGTCGGTGCAGGTGCGCACACGGCCCGTGGTGCCACCCCCGCAGGTGCGACTGCAAGCGGACCAGGTCGACCACGGGGCCCAGTTACCATCAACTGCAAGAGGAGTTAAACGATATTTTAAAGAGTGTCAAGGGCAGATTCAGAATAATTTTTTTGGGGGGGGCGGCAAAAGGTTGATAATTTCGTTAATTATTCAGCTCAAAGAGCATCTTTTTCAGTGGTTCGACCCGTTTATAACCCGATTTGCTATTATTCAAACGTCAGTCAAGATATTCTTTTGTTTAACTGTCGTGACATACTGAACATGCCTTTGTCACGAGATTGCTAGGCTGTTTGTCCTAGGCCTATGTCATGACGCGTCGATCTGTTGGATGGTTGTGGTAATTTAGTTGAATAACTCAGTTGATCTGTACTGGAAAGTGATTCAGTTCACTCTTAAGCAATCCTGCAGGGGCATGATGTCACGATGTGTCTCTGTCCTCTTTTCGTGTCATAATCCTATCTGTTTCTTTTCTCAAAAGTAATTTCATTTTCTTTTAATCGTAAACTTTTTATAACCTACAAAATAATAAATTTATGAAATGAAATGAACGCGTCCAACGTTTTCTCACACAGTTATTTAGAGGTAGCTCTTTTATAATTATATTATTCTTGAGTTCATCCTGAAAATGTCGATTACCTGCATCTCACTACCACTCAGGGACGTAGCCACGGGGGTGGGGGTTCCCGGGGGCACGTGCCCCCCCATTCCCGTTGCCCCCCAGGTGCCCCCACTAAAAAAGGCTAACAAAAGCTTGCCCCCAAAAGCCACACCACTGAAAGCTGGTGCCCCCTCCCCAAGATGCTGGTACCACCTCTCTACCAAATGAACACTTTTTACCCTCACCGGGACAAGGATCGGGGCTGCAAACTTCCGTCTCCTCTGCCTCCCCTGGGCAGTCATCCCCACCCCAGGAGGGAGCAGGATCGTCGCATGCTCTGCTGCGGGTTATGCTTCCACCGCCACAGGTCACTGAGCACTCGGACCACGCGCCCCACCCGGACCAGCCGCCGTGGACCGGGCACGGGTCCACCGGGCACGCCTCGGTCATATTGGCGGGACCCGGGCAGTCTGCACCCCCGTTCAAGGGTGGAGGATTGTCACAGGCCCTTTCGCGGTACCGAGTACTCACTCCACACGTCGAGGTGCAGTCTCCCCACGGAGTCCACTCGCCCCACTCGCCATCTTGAGGTCCTTACCAGAAATGAATCGGGAAAAATTGTTTCTTTTTTTTGGTCTTACCTTATTAAAATTAGATTATCTAAACCTTGGGGAAGGTGATAAGATTGTTTCGTACATGCATGTATGTGTAATGAAATAATGTGAAAACACTCGTATTTTTATGAAATTGACGAACACTTTTAAGAATACATTTTCTCGCAAGCGGCAAAAATAGAGCAAACTTTCTTTAAAACAGTTATCTTTAAAACCTGCAAATCGAAACTGACATTTTAAAGTACATAACCACGTCTTCAAATAATACACAACAGTGTATTTCTAGAGTATTATTTACCAGAAACTTCAATGTAGAAATATTCATATCGAGGGGAAGACACAATTTGCCGTAACTGTCTATCATAGTAAGCAACCTCCTTATCATGATAGTAGTAGTAGCCAGTGTCCTCTTTGGTCAGATAAGCCGTCCATCTGTAACCGAGATAAATGAAGACATTTATGGATTTTTTAAGCTACCTCTTTATAAAGCTTTAGTTATTTCTGCTGTTATGTTGAAGTGGGACAGTCAGATAATGAGTAGTTTCAAAACCCACAAATTGCCTGCATGGAAAATTAATTCAAGAAGTATGGCAGGTTGATACGGGGCACATTCGTAGTCTCATTTCTGATATCAGAAGTTACTGGATCTGTGATGGACAAGGAGACACCGAACTCTGCTTGCTGCAGTAGGTTTGGCGATCTACTTTTATTAGAGAAAGGTCAAGACTCGTGTAGAATTGGGAGTGGAGAAAGGAGACGGGGAAATGTTGCTTTTCTCTCTGCCTCGCCAATACGTACACGCGAAAAAAGATGTAGAAAAGCGAACGTACCTGACGTATCTCGAGTACACTCCCCGGTCTTGACGCAAGAAGCCAGACATTTCAGCGTTAGGCACTTCGTCTCCATTAGCCTTGTACACGAAGGGTCCCTCTGTGATGAAGCTGGGGCTTTTCTGAGGAGCAGTATTAAACGACAAATGAGTTATTGTAGGGTGGAGCTGCATCTCCTGTTTGTAAATTACATTCGGTGACATGGGGCTTCTCCCCCCCCCCCAGTTTGGAGATTTGTTAGGTTACATCGTTTAAATAAGACTTGAGGCTATGCATGGCGAAAGTACTAACTATGTGAAGTTTGCGGTGACACCATGTAATCAAATTCTCTCTTTGAGTGTGTGTGGTTCTGAAAAGAACCGGGGTTTCCACGTTTAAAAACGTGGAAATAACTTGAGCATTCTGGTACTTCTCTGCAGAAAATGCCACACTGAAAAGAGAAAAGGCGCCCTTTGGCCCAAGTTGTACGACTGCATAGTTGGGCAATCTTCAGATGAGGTTGTGTTTTACTCGGCTCATAATAAAGTTACGAAGGCGGGGTTGCCTTCAAGGGTGCAGAATAGAGCTAGGCTGGCTGAGTCTGGACTTGGCCTGAATCGGGCACGCCAGACTTCACATACGGAAGATGCAGGTAATTTTTTTGTTCGATTTGATTGGCTTGGCTTTGCTGTTAGGTGGTTGGTATGGCCTATGTAAGTTTGGATTGAAGGACCGGTTCGCTGTTAATTTTGCTTAAAAGGTTTGTTCTAAGAAGCTCTTGTTAAGTCTGGTTCAAACTCAGACAAAGCCGATGTCTCGCAGCATATTCCGAACGAGGCAATCATACGTCATATAAATTTACGGGAGTATACTACTTTTGCTTAATCCCAAATTGAATCTGTAAATGAATTTTACTCACTATGAAAAAATCAATCTCGAGTTTTTCCCCTTCCCAGGCCGACTCATTGCGGTAATCTAAGTGATCCAAAGCTTCCAGTAAAGTATAGTAACCTGTAACACCAATCGAGATCAAGACTCGGAATTTCTTCCAAAATTGCCCCTACAAGTAAAAGCAATCTTTTTCTCCCATTGCACTATGAAAGTGCAATTATTCCGCAAATTGCTAAAAAAGTACTAATAATTTATTTACAATAGGATAATTTTGCATTGTCCCGAATGAGAGCTTGAACATGAAGGTACACAGGGGTGAGATTTCTCAGGAGCTTTCCTGATTTCAGATTTTTTTCATCTTGGTTTTCTTGATTTCAGAATATATCAAACTATCTTTTTAATCTGTAAAATCCAGAGTCAACCATTGAGGTGTTTTAATCTATAAAAGTTGATATAGACTGACGCAAGAAATGGTTATTTTGTATTTTTAGGCAAACGAGAACGTATACTTAACACCCCATTCTGACAAGCATTCTAGAGTCCCGCCGAACCAAATTTAAAAAAAGCAAATTTTGAATTACACAAAAGTATGGCAAAAGTTCGACGTCTGAAACAATTACGAGCGACCAGGGGTGCCAGTAGGCCAAAAATCGACAGTTTGAGGCGCTCGTTGCGACACCAGAGCGACTTAGTTTCAGACGTCACTGTATTCATGGGCCGAACCCAATGCAATGTCTGCATTAAGTTTGTCCGTCTGAAACCTAAATTTAATTGGGTCGACCCAAGTCGCTCCCTTAATTCTATTTAGTTCGGCGCGACCCTAGAGCACATGTTTGAAACGGGTGTTTGGACACCACGCTGCAGTGGGCCCTTGAAACCTCTACCGAGTATTCACCGAAAAATCGAACTAGGTCTATGTACTGCTGGAAAATGATGAATGTCCCCAAAGTTGTGAAATTCCTTGGTCTCTCGACACCAGGGCTGGCCATTTACAAACAGTCCCATTATTTACATTAACTGGTACCCGGAAAATGTCCAAAAGTAAGGGCTGTCATGAAATTGATCTCTGTTTCGTAAAGCAACGAAGGCACGTACTCGCCGAGCATTTTCTGGGGAAACCGTCCCATTCCCCATTGGCGCAGTGCAGTGTTTCCTGGGACAGCAGAAAGTCCGGCTGAGTTGGATCTTCGTCCTCGTAGTGGTAGCCGAACCGACACCCAAATGTGACGGTCCGCTCGTTCCCCGTTGACGAGAGGACGTCGGTCACTTTAAACCTGGAGAACGTCTCGTCGAATGCCCCAGCAGCGCAGTCTGGAAAGAGCAAAATCTGTCTTATACTAGTGACGCCTATGACAACAGTTGTAATGATTTATTTCGGGTGAAAATACCAGTTATGGTCTCTTTAGATAATGCCATTTCAATTCGCTGCCGTGGGTCTTTGATTTTTGTGCAGTAACTTAAATGAAACCTCCCCTAGCTACGTCCCCTTTGATATCTTTGACCTGCCAATACACTGGCGATCCTTTTATTAAAAATTAGAGACGTCGTTGAATTTAGAGAAGGTTCATCGCCAGTGTCACATAATGACCAAAGTTACCCTGGTAGGCTTCGTCCACCATAGCAGCAAATATCAATAAGATCAGCGAAAGTCCGTTCCTTGTTTCCATCTTAGGGTAACCGAAGCAGAATCAGATTTAGTCCTGAGCACTTAAATGTAGCTGACTCTCTCGTCTTAAATTGGATGTGATTGTCATCCACACAGAGACTGACGTCCGGGTTAAAATCACACATAAAAATGCCTCCTTCAACAGAAAAGTACGAAATCAAACTTTAGAACGCGCGCGTATGGTATGCAGTCAAAGCACCGCGCGCAGTTATAGAACCCAGAGCTCAGCACGTGCTACCACGCTTAGCAACATAATTGTAGGAAGTTGGGAAGGCAGGGAGCAACATTTTTGCAGTTAATGTTGACTGACTCTTTTAATGCCTCGCTGGAAAGCTCATAACATAGACCGATCTGCAGGTGCAACAGCCCATATGAAGAATGTGCCCGTATGGAGAATTGGCAGATAATAAATTGAAAATCAAATGAAATCTGAAGGACCAAACAACACATTGTTTTTTGTTTGAGCGGCCTCGGGGACTTCAGTTGCCTGCCATGGGGCTCCAAACTTGGTTGATTTTACACTATTTTCAATGGCGCTCAAATTGGTTTAGTGCACCCATATCAGGTACAAAGAAAGTGCGCCCTCTCGATCTCACGCGACGCGATTGCTACTCGAACTGGTCCCCGGCTCGTCCATTGCTTACAGCGTGTGCAGTCCTCAAGTGCTGGTTACCCAGATGGATACATGCGAAAAATTGACGGCCACAGTGGATCTATTTTGGAGAAATTAATCGCCAATCATGGGTAAGTTTACCACAAATTAAGGTATAGATAGGTTCACAAATAAATCAGATGATAAAATTCGGTGGCTCAAATGTACTTGTGTGTTTTGTTTTGGGAGAGATTAAATAATAGTGCCTCAAAGTGGTAGTAAATTCGAGCCCATCCCTGCGATCAATTCAGCTGTCATATGTACATGTACATTGTACGTTCGCATGCACTGTACATACATGTACAATGTTATGTCTGTAGATGTACATGTACTGTACATGTACATATCCGACCGCATGTGCATGCCACAAAGTACACCTGTAGACGTGCAGTTAATAGGCCTGATACAAATCGCCACTGCGTGTCGTCGTGAGTCATTTTAATTTTATGCATTCCATTCCATCCCATTCATTCTGTCTGGTATCAGTTCTTAGAAAGGGGGAAATATTTCTAGCAAAGTAAACCATTGAGGTACATGTAGCTATTGGTCCGGTAGCACCATGAATAAACCGAAGCCTGGTCACAGTCACTACTTGGCTCATGGCAAATGAAGACATGCAGGAAGAGGGTTGACATTGTCATCAAAATTAATTGAGTAATGCTGAAAAGGAGTTTGGCACAGTACATAGAACCTTTGCTGATTCAGAGATCTCACCCAAAGATCCATGTAGTCCAAATAATACAAATCTCAGCCATGTCTAGTTTCTGGTTGTGTACCTCACAGTTTGTCTTTCATTTATTAACCCTTATGTGCTAACCTGCTGATACATGTAGGGGTGAGGGCTGAATCCTAAATTCATTGTGACACTCCAAAAAAAATTGCCAGTAATATAAAATGAACAGTGAAGTATCTATTGTGTCTAGTCCCATCATTGTAACCAAAGTTAATGGTCATTAAATTGAACATGAAAATTTATTGCCTTTTTTGTAATGAGTTTACGTCTGTATGTATGCACTGTCGAGATATGTGAACTGACATTTTTGTCAGTGAACTTGTGAGGTAAACAAATTCCCACACTCAGGTACATGTACCGGTACATGTAAAACTCTGCCAGTTACCAACAGAAAAAAGGGAATTCTTCATAGACACCGTGATATGACATATTCTGTATGTCCAACTTTTGTGCTGGAAAAAATATTCTTCTTCTCTTGGAATAGCTGAAAAGTAGGAGAATGTAAGTATGAGATCCATGCCCTCCGTCGGCCATGTGTACATGTACATCCCTTTCTGGTCACTTGGTCAGCCATGCCTGCTGAAACAGCAGAAATGCTACTAATGAATTCATCTTGGATGTCCAACTGTTTCCTAAGATGCTTTGAATGAGCAGAGGAAAATGATAGCATTCCCCAAATAAAGGGTTGAAAGGACAAGAGTAAAATGTATATTATGAGGCACTGTTTATTTTGTAGTTATTATTTAATTTATTGGAAATGATTAAGTCTTTTGTTTAGATCAACTGAGGAAATTTTCAACCAGCAAAATTATTTTGTTATTGAATATTTTTTTTTGGGGGGGGAGAGAGGGAGGTACTCTTTTTACTCTGTTTTTCTTGTTTGCTTTTTGTTTCATAAAAATCTCCCAACAAAGTTTCCTGTTAGGGTTGGTTCATTATTAAGGAGAAAACGAAAGTGAGCTTTCAGTGTGATCAATAACTATGCATTTTATATTTTCACTGGGATATTGGTAATTTCCCTGCTGAATTTATGCAATATTTACATGAAGTACTGGTATAAACCAGCTTGCAGAGATTCGCCTCGAAAAGCCCCCAAAAGAGACAACATGATCAAAGACTGGAGGCTTGTGCAATATTTAGGACCTTGGTGCCACAGCAAGAGCTACATGTACATGTACATGGCAGAAAATATCATGACTTAGCAAATCATGTACTAAGCTACATGTACATGTACATGTATTAAAGCCAAACTTAGAATGAGAACCATTCACAAGAGAACTCTGTGTGGGGCTTGCCTGTTTTGCTAAGCAAATGTTTTCTCTGCTCAGTGAATGTTTATGTTGAATAGCTGAACTCGGCAGCAGGTGTCACAACTTGGCTGATGACATGGCCATACCAGTCATGACACCTGAACCCGTGTATGGATAGCTGCTCCATTGTAATTTCCATGTTTGATTTGCCGCTGTTTAAGCCCCCCCCCCAAATACTTTGCTTCCTGTTTCCCGACGGACCCAAATTTTTTGGCATGACCCTAAAATTATTGGCAAGTTTGGAAAAACAAATTTAAATAAATTTAAAAATAAAAATAATAAATCCTGTTGTCTTTTCTGTCTTCACAAAACACCTTTGAACAACCTTTCATGTCAAAATCCTTTTTTTAAGTATATGTTTTCCTACTTAAATTTGCAACTTGTGAAACGAAACTGTTATTTTCACAAGGCCCCGTAGCATTTTGCTGTTGACCTACTCACCCCATTTTTGAGGGGCATGTAATCAGAAGCAGAACTATTTTTTCTGATCATTATCTCTTAACATTACAACTTTTTATCTGTGATTGAAGGACCTTCAGTTACACCTGTACCTTTCATGTAGATGCAGGACTGATCTTGGCTAGGCCTGCAGGATTTGTACGTAGACACATTGTACAATGTTGATGTTTTCTGCATTGTTGGTAAAAAACAAAAGGTAGCGAAGGCGGCATTGTTCCTGTATGCGTGGGTTAACCATTGGAGCAAAAAATATTGTAGTAATCTAATGAGATGACGTCATTACTCACTGCAGTGGCACCGCTCATGGAGGGTCTTGAACTTTTAGCACATGTCCAGTTGACAAATATCACAACACCCTATCGGTTGACATGGCACATGTAACATGTGCTTGGCACTTGTGCTGTGAACATGTTGCCACTGCAATGATGGCTTGGTTCTGATTCGGTCATTCAATTTACAGTTGCAGCTACATGTACCTGTCTAAGTTTTCCAGACAATTTTGTTAATCTGTTTTCACCAGTGCAAGAATTTGCACTGGTGGTTGTACATGTATTATTAAGACAACACGAGAGCAGCCGCAAACATGTGTACATGTAAGTCCGGAATGAATCATTGTTCTTGACTGTTCACGTTTGGTCTGCCTGATCCTTAATTGCTTGAGACTTGAGTTGTCACTGCAAATAATGTATTTTTGTGGGGGGGGGCTTGGTTTTTGCAAGTGCAATTACCCATCATGAGTAGGTCTATGTACAGATGTACATTAGCATTTGGTTAACTTGAGAAACCTTGCCTGGGGGCAGTGCCTTACATTGTTAACAGTAGTCCCAGAACCCTTGGATCTGCGCAATGTATAAACCATGGCAGGAGTCCAGTGTACGTGCATTATAAGCTACCTAACTATTACACCCTACAGTTTATGCCTGGCCTCATACCACCTTTGTCTCCTGCATAATGACTTTCCTTTTTTGAGGGAGGGTTTGTTTGAACTGTCTGACCAGAATCCATGTGACTGAAGGAGAGAACAATGGCTGTCATTGATGGCACAAAGCCTCAAGAGACTTAAGCCAGCGTTTACTTGTGGGCTGCAGGGGCTTATTATGGTGTGGCTGAGGATTACAGCCCCTGCTTGGTATGTTCAGTGGCTTTTTAAGATATGATTATTGCAGCAACTGAGATTTTTCTACTTTTTTTTTTTTACCCCAAGTAATGTAAATGTGAAGTGGGATTTTGAGTTCAGAAAAATGAAATGAAAGGCCCACGTAATTAATTGTTTGGACTGATAGAAGTTGCCCACTGAAACAACCCCTGCCTGTAGAGTTTAGATAGCCAAGATATGGTTTCCTTCATCCAAGGCCAACTTACCAGTGGTGCCTGTGATATCATAACCCCTCTTTAATTTCACCGTGACCTGTCGGGACTGCAAAGGTTAACTTGCTGGAGACAGGAAGAATGCTCTGAATTCGAGAACGCCACAAGTCTCACAGTCTGTGTCTGTGCATGTGTGTGGTTAATGGCGATCAGCGTAAGGCTATGATTTATGAAGCTCCCGTCACTGCCTGAGATCCTTGATCGCCCCCACAGAATCACCCGCACACATCATCTGGGGAGACCGCCCGGTTGAACGTTTTTGACCAAACTGGGAAATTATTGTCACACAAACAGTTATTCATTTCTGGATTTGTTCTCTTCTTTCTCCTCTCTCCAATATCGGAATATTTCCCTGACTGGTTCCACCTGGACATCATTTGTCTGTCGGCTGACTGTCCACGATCCACCATACCCAACATGCCCGTGCTTACCACCCTGACAGCTGTAAGTATACCCTTTACTGGTGTCTGGTCTGCTAAAGTGCAGTGTTGATTGACTGAACAATCCCCAGTAGAAGTCGGAAACTGTTATTTTTTAATGTGGTAATCCACCCTAGGTATTGATAGACTTTGGGTAGTAATTTATGGGGTAGATGCCCTCGCCATTTGTCATCATATTTGGTAAACTTTTTAAATTCCCAGGAATCCTTCACTGACAGTAACGGGTACACCTGTTTTGGGGAGTCCCTTTTCATGGTTCCCAAATTTCAGGTGTTCCCCCCATCCCGGGGAAATGTTTAAAAAATGATTGCAGAAAGATATACCTTTGCAACCAGCATGCCAACATAACATCTGATTGCAAACTGTGCAAACTTAATTTTTTTGTATATACATGTAAAGTGTGTCTTTCCAGAAAAGAGGTGAAGCTTGAAATCAAAAATTTCCCAAACAATGTCCAGTAATGCTTTGTATTGTACTTTATTGGAACTCATCTCATTTTGATCGTACAGTATGTGTTTCTGGTTTGCCACTGGGCACTTCCAGAGTTTCACGTTACTTTAAATGTACAGAGTGTTGAAAAAAACACAAAAAGAGGTATGCTAACCCAAACATATCTTCAGCGTTAGATAGTTCTGTATATTCATAAACACAGTTGGACCTCATACACACTGATACACATAGATACATGTATGTGCATTTTACTCACATTTTGTATGTAGCCTACCTGTACATGTACGTCGCTGCCATAAAAATACATCCCCCGTCTTTCTTTAGTAATAGATTCATTAGTATTCATTTCTCATGAATATTCATTTTTATGGTCTAATCACAATCGTCCGTTGACAAAATAGAGACTACGTGTTGTATTTTGAATACGGGTCGTTAGCATGATTTCAATGTGAGCTGGAGCTGAGGGACAGAACACCTTCAAACTGTTTCTTTCCTGGGATTCCTTGTACAGATGCACAGAATAAACCAGCAACCTCTAGCCCTTTTTAAATGCTCTCATTACAGCAAGGATCACATGTACATGGTTGACTTTAGGGCCACATGCAGTCACACATAGACTGTGGTTCACCACGCCCAGTAATAAAGACACAGAACTTACATGTAAAAACAGGAAAAGAGTTGTGCAATGAATGTGTCGTACATGTAGGTACATTGACATGTACTTACATGTACATGTAAGTACATGTACGTGTAGTAAATGGGGATCCGAAACCACATTTCCTCTTGTTTTGGAACATTTCATATCAGGTTGTGGTTTGGGAATCGAAATTAAAGCTACTTACCAGTACATGTAATGGAAGATTTCATCCGGAAAATGTATCTACATGTACATCTACCGGTATGCGCGTGTACATGGCACACTTTGATCACAGATCCATGTACATGTATATGTACACATAGTGAAACTTGGAACAGTTTTCAAACACAAAGAAAAACACACAGTTGTTATAAAAAAAGACACAAATACTAACATCCATTTTACATGAACATGCTCTCTATAGAAACTTTAGATGTACCATTGTACCGGTACATAAAGGATGTACATCATGTGTCTACATGTATGTGTAGTTTTTCCAATATTCACAACAGTACACAAAGAATAGTACATCGTCATTGTTACACGTTCATGTACATGTGTGTACTTGTGAGTGAAGAATTTCAACCTTCAGTGTAAAAGTTCAGTAGATCTTGTGGCTTTGGCTATGTGTTGTAGTAGAAAGGTACATGTACATGTATGTAGTTGTATGCCATCAATAAAACCCATACAGCAAGGCTAAAGCAAATTGAACAGGTTTTTTTGGTTCAACTAAATACAGTACATGTAATTAGTTGCACCGAGTATAAGATTGAAGTACTTGCATGAATTAACAGATGTTGTATGCAGATTAATAATAGGAACAAACAGGATTTACGTTGTAATATCCTTTGAATTGCAGATCATGATTCATCACATTTGTCAGTGAAATCCCATCTGATCCTACAGGCCTAATTCCTGTCAATATTGTAGTTGAGACACCTAAGTACGGTAGTAGCAGCATTGCAAGACCTCTCAAGACCAACACAAATGACCTGCCTCACAAGCATTCCTTTGTCATTGTTCCTCCCAGTATTTGTGACTGGTTTGCGAGGGTGTGGACTACAGCACTAAATGAATACTGTAGCCACGCACAGTTTCGTGTGTTTATTTAGGGAGAGGGGCCGGGAATAAAATGTGACAACTGAAGGGGACTGGATCCCCATCCCCACAGAAGGTTGGTGTGCTCCTCTCTGTCCTCTGTCCTGTACTAAAAGTTCCAACACTGTAAAGACCCTGACCCAGAGTAAACCACAGCCACATGACATCACTTTCCTGACGGATCTTCAGTCAACCCTCACACCCCCCCCCACACGCACACTGTATGGCACTCAATGAACGGCAGGCATCTTGAATGTTCAGGGGTCTTACTCACTTCCTCTCTGGCCAGTCTAGCTTGGCCGCCAACTTCCCTTTAAACTTCAAGTGTAACTTTATACTTGGTGCTGTCAAAAGTTGCCGTCATATTTTGTCTTTTTCTCGACCCAGTCTTGATTTTTTTCAAGATGTATTTTTTGCGTTGGGAGATGTTAATTTTATATAACAGGTTGTGCCCTTACCCAACGTATATATTAGTCTTGATTTCTTTCCATAATACATTCACCATCCGCAGGTTTTGCATTTCGACATTTAATTTGAACCTTTTGGAGATCCCTGTTGAATTTCAAAACAACTGATTTGCACACTGTTTATTTTGTACAAATACTAAAAGTTTCAAACTTAATTATTTATTTTCATGTTATTCTTGAAATGTGGCACACATGGGTATGAGTTCAAATGAACAAATCTGTTGTTTAAGTAAAAACTCATTCAGTGTTTCCCCACTTCTATGCTAAAAATGGAAACAGGCAAGGTGCGTGCACAATGTAATTAAGTTGTAGTTTTGTACTGTACTTAGTAACCTGTCTTTATACCCTCTCGCGAAAGGACGATGCAAGTGAACTTTCTCTAATATTTTTTTTAATCTCAAAATGCTTTGTAGCGAACGTATCTCGTTCATGTACATATACGTACATGTATGTATGTAATTCTATCAACAGCCAAATTACCAGTATACAAGGAATTTTATGCATTTCAGTTTGTCGCAAAAAGAGACTTTACCACAGAAAAAGATTTTATCCAACCTTACTTTTCTGAAAATTTGCCAGTGAACTTTGTTATGTGGTACAAGGATATGAAATTTTCGGCAAGTGCTAACACACATGCATACAGTACGTATACATGCACACATACATGTACATGTATATAATGCCCCTCGGAATGTTTATTTGAAATGCACTATACATGCTTACCTTCCTGGATTGAGAAAACACAGCTATTAGCGGGGTTAAAGGAGTTTCACAAATGTCTGCCAAGAATTTTTTCCAGCCCAATAAAAACAACAGCTGTAAAAATGTGCATAAGAGAAAAAGAAAACACTTGAGGCCATCTGGTCTGTTTACGGTCCGTCTCTGAAACTACATGTAGCAGGGCCAAACCTTTTTACAAGTCTTGGAAGAGTAAATATTGATCTGGTATTGTACTGCGGAACTGTTAAGTGAGTTAAATGTGTGTGCGATCGTAATTTAATAAGATTTTTCTGCAATTGTTATTTTACTTTAAACCGTAAAAAAGGAAGAGAGCCGACAAAAAGGTTCCAGTACAACTCACCCAAGTTCCAGTTCTTCGGCCCCTTTGGCCGCAACCACCTTTGGGTCTTCTCTTGGTATCCTTCTGAATCCAACAAAATACAACAAAAGAAAAGAGCAAAGCCTGCTGAATCAGACAGAATCCAACAGCTGAAACAAAAGACCTTTTGTTCACTGCGCACATCATCAAAACCCCTGGGAGAGAGCCCATTGTTTGATATTGTTGGGTTTAGTGTTTAGTGTACCTTCATAGGGTTAAGTTTCGGTATTGTAACGTATTTGAAAAGACAGCACACATATACATGTACATGTGTGTAGTTTTTAGATCAAGAATAACGGGCGTTTTACTTTTGTGTATGTGTGGGTTTTTTGTTTTCTTGAACAGAATAAACCGAAGGATATGGAAGGATACGTGGGCTTTGCCAACCTGCCCAATCAAGTCTACCGGAGATCGGTTAAGAGGGGTTTTGACTTCACACTAATGGTTGTCGGTAAGTATTCATACCCACGAATCTTCTCAGTTTGTCAAGTGCAGACAGGGTAGAATCACTTTAAGGGGTGGATCGGTCCAACTTTATCTTGGTACAATTAAGTGTTCTTAAGCTTGCCAACAGCCGATCATGTATATTTTGCCTACATGCTTGGCACTCGTGTAACTTTTCTGAAGATGGATCTCTTGAGATGAGACCTCAACAGGTTTAGTTTTACAGCACCCTGCTTGTTCATGTGGTTGCTGTTGCCACTGATTGATTTGCTCAGGTGCTGTGCTTAAAATAAAATCCAAGTGAAACTTTGTAAACTGTTTATCCAGACGGTGGTTTGTGAAATCCTTGGCGCGTGGACAGAGAATCTGTTTTTGTTTGGAATCAGCACCAGTAATCTGCATTCAGATCATTGAATTTGTGTTGGCTGAACATGATTGGGTGCAACAGTTGATGTTTGACCAAGTGTGCTATGGCTCAGGGCTTCCCCCTGCTTATAAAAGTGTGAGGCAACCCACCTCACTGATTTTAAGACCACCCCAGGCTTTTCTGTTGAATTTTACCACTTCACACTTAAAATAGACAAAGATAATGAATAATAATAAATACTTCTTATAAAGAAATAAAGTATAAAATTGGATGAATATCTACATGTAAACCTAGCAGGAGCTGACGCACTGGAGGGAAAAAAGCAAAATAACTTAAGAATGTTTTTGAATAGATAAGTTTTAAATCATTCAGAATGATAAAGAGAGACAGAATAGTTGGAAAATTTGGAGTAAATTTACTATTAGACCATATAGAACTAGCATGTTCATGTATTTCAGGCCTTTTTGAGAAACGCACACGTTTGATTTAGGCACTAGAATTTAGGCAAAGTTTGTTTGACCACCTCAAGCATATCGTACATGTATCAGAACCCCAGGGAAACCCTGCTTTGGTTGGCTGTAGGTACATGTACATGTAGATATAGTTTGTTAGCATGCTGGGCCAAGCCTTCAACTATAGACTACAGGATTGGATGAATATCTGAACTAAGCAGGAGCTGATGCACATGGAGCAGGGGACATCTATCCAAAATTCTGTACTTGAGGGGAGGGGGGGAGTACTTGTTGAGGTTGGCGGTCTGCTCTCCAGATGGTTGATGGCCTGAGTAGTTTGATTGGAGCCCAGCTGTATCGTGTTTAGACATCATGCTGGCATCTGTGGACAGTGCTCACAATGCCTGAGGAAGGAACACTCTTCCAAGGCTTTTGTGGGCGAGGCAAGAAGGGCTTAACAGTAGAACGTGAAACTTTTCTTGCTTTGTAAATAACAATTTACATATATGTTTCTCTGTAGTAATTCATGATGTTTTGCACAGCCCAGGTTTTGAAGTTAAATTGCATATCCCCAAAACACCAAAATGGTTATGAGCAGGGCAGTTTGTTGACCTTTCAATACGCTTATAAAATAAATGGTCACATTTATCTGCAGTATTGTCCACCGTGAAGACAAATAACGGTTGTTTCAATCAAGGCAGCGCCACCCAGAAAAACACACGCTCACGTGCAGACTGTGAGTTTTCACTGATGAGAGTTGCCGTGCTCTGAATAATAATACTAATAGTAATCATAATACCAGAAATTTAGAATGTTCCAGTATCTGCTTAAACTGATGCTCATGGCACAGTTAAAGTTAACAAGAAATAATACAACATCCTTTGAACAGGTGGGTTTTCAGAGAAACCTCAAAGTCAGTGACTGAGGAGATGGTGCAAATATCTGACTGGAGTTGGTTCCACAGATGTGGGCTCGCACGAGAGAAGGATCTGAAAAGAATTGTGTTTTCCGGACAGCAAGCAGGAAAGCATGATGATTTCAGTTGCTGTGAGGGTCTTTTCTTATTTTCCTAAGGCTACAGCGTATGGTACATGTACTGCTGTAGAGTGTGGCACTTCTGTGTGAAATTCTTGTTTCCACTGTCCGTTCTTCCTCGTTTAGATCATTAGATATTGGACTCAGTATCACAGTTTTAAATGTGCTATTCCAAAGTGCGCTCCAGACCCACGCTTGCCTTTACATGTAAATGTACTTTGCTCAGGCCATTGCTTTTCTGGAAACGGTGTAAAACACGCTGTGTGTTTCACAGATTGTCTCAACAGAACAGGAAATAACTCTTTGTTACTGTTGATGAGGTACATGACGTTATGATTAATCTGTAATCAAGTGTAAATACCGGTAGCGCCTGACAAAAAGGAAGTTTGTTTCGGAGTGCATGCCCATTTCGAAATGAGGTAAATTGTTTGAGAATTTGGAAAGGGGGGATGGTGGCACATTCTTGTTTGCTGATTAACCTTGAGTTGAGGTGTATTTCACTCACTGAGACCTGGGAACAGATTTCTCCTTCAAAAACCATTAACAAAGGTAAGAATTTACTTGGCCTGCAATTCAAAGAGCTGAATGTTTACTTTGTAAGACAGAGTACTTGCAAAGGAGAAACATCGAGAGACGTCAGTATCATAAGCATTGCGTGCTTGGACTGCCATGCGGACTGGCAACTGTTGCATGGAAAATGGTACTTTCATTAGAGAGCTCAAATTGCTTCCAATGATATCTGCATGACTTTGTTCATACATGTATGTTGTTGGTTGTAAGCTCCTGGTCTTTCCATTGATTTTTTGGACTGTTATGTCTTTAGCAGAAGAAACCAGTGTACATGTACATGTATTAGTCTTGTCAGCATGCCATTCTGGTTCCCAGACCTGACAATTCTCCTGATGTGTATTAATAGTAGGTCTGTGGCAGTCGCCACCAGGGCGGAATGAAGAACATGATACAATGTAATAATATGTGTGATGTTGTCTCTGAGATGCATGATGAGCACGCACATTGTCAAAAGGTACACCTGCATGTACGGGTACATGTATGTAAAAGTTGCATACGCACTGGCACCACACATGTACACGTGTCTTCGAAAACAAATTACCGGTAAGACAAATTGAAAAAAGTTGTGAGAATTGCATAGCATGTCGAGAAATCCGTGAAGAAAGGAGATTTATACAGTGCACAGTAGACATTTGCGAGCATTAACTTGAGAATGCAAAAATCACCAAATGTGTTAACTTAAAATTAGGTTTGTGCCCCATCATTGACAGGGTACATGATGCATTAAAGACAGCAGCTACATCATGGACATTTTTAAGGCTAAATGTAGTGTCGTACATGTACATAGTTCACAGGTATTACAGGAACTGGCTGCTTTATTGCAATAGAATATGATACCCAGGTAGACAGGTGTGTCAATCTATAAATTAGGGTCCAATATGTTTTTGTGTCCCTGTCACATCTAATGTGTGAAATCTTTTGTAAGATTAGAACCCATTCAGTAATTCCCAAGAGTGATGAATTCATGCAAATTACATGTACCTGCCAAACGAATAGAAATACCGTTAGTTTGAAATCAATTTCAGTGATATTTCTGTGTCAAATTACGCAGGTCAGGTGTAACAGGGACACAATAATGCCACACTTTTGGACCCTGAATTTATAGAATGACCCAGATACACATGAAATATATTTAATCCCAAAATGCAAGGGAAAAGAAAGGCGTACATGTACACATACATATTCATGTGTGTATAAAATGCATTTAAATTACCTTGTACCCTAGCCCATTTTTTGTTTTCAAACTACTAGACAGAAACCGTTGACACTATTTTGATTTTTGTAAAGCAAGTTACTAATATGTTAAGTGGATTTCCCAATTCGGAACCAATTTTTTGCATTTACAGTCATACCGACTGTAAATGCAAAAAATTGGTTCCGAATTGGGAAATCCACTTAACTGGTTATGATGCACAGGCCTATGTATTTGATGAAATAAAAAAGGACACTCTTATACATCTAAATACTTTTTCAAACTTGTCAATAAAAGTTCAAGGTCAGGCCGCGAAATTAAGGGCAGTCAGGTAACTGGAAACTGATTTTTTTCCTTTGTTGGCCTTCACCCGTTCTTTCTATTTGGAATATATGCAATATGCATTCTACATGTACATGTCTGTACTGACATGTATGCACATGTACAGTATGCAAGCTGGCACATTCTCATTTGCAGTAACATTTGCAATCATGACAAAATGCAGAGGGTGCTCATTGTATGTTGTAAATTTGGCTTATTGTAAGTTGCCCAGGTTGGAACTCTACCCTGAATACGTACTGTACAAGTTTTGCAGACAAGCACATGTACCGAACATGTACTGCGCGTTCAGTGCACCAATCACCAGTTAATCACCTGGGTAGATAGTGACATACCCATGGAATTTACTTCCGATAAAACTATCAAAAGATTGCTGTCGAGGAATTGCAAAATAAACTCACCATATCATTGTACTTTTGGCAAACGGTTATCGCAAATCCAACTGTACATAATAGCTTTGGCAGACCTCTGAAAGCAAAGTTCTTGTTTGAAAAGAAAAAGGGGTATAGAAGTTGAATCCGGAATGCATCATGTGTGGACTTTATACGCGTACAAGCAACTAATCACTTGTATGGTCAGTATGCACATACATGTAGTTCTGGTACATGTACACATACATGTACATGTACGTATACATCGTGTACATGTAGGCCTGCGGTACACGTTAATATTCTTCTTGTTGATGTACATGTACACTGTACATTGGGGACAGAGAATGAGATATTTTTGATAGATTAAAAACAAAAGGAGCAGCAGTTGTCCGAGTTGGGAAACTCAAAACTTTGAAAAAATCATCATTTGTGGTACATGCACATGTACAACTGTATGTACTGTACATGTACATGTATGTGTATTGCATGCATCGATTCCAAACAACTTCTAAAGACATCCATCATTTACAGTCTACATGTACCTTACATAGAGCACAAAGCTCTTTGAAAACGCCATTTTAAATTGCACTTTCTGTGTGGCACTGTAAGCCCGGTTTCAATGCCAAATATAGATTTTCAGATGTTGGAGCTCGCAAATAATAATATGGGGTTTTATATACATGTACAGGACATGTATGTCCATGCATGTACACGCAGGAAACTGTAAAGGAAGTGCACCAGCCTCTTCCTTTCAACTTGCAGAAATTTGTATTTTGATACCATCAACAAATCCGGTGGTTGAAATTATGAAGACCTGATGGAAATGTTGATTCTAAAAATAAGTCCACAGACGCTGTTCACCAGAGACCACTTTAAACACTTGTTTTGTGAACATACTTATGTACACGTACAGTGCGTGCTCCCATTGATGTTTATTGGCCATTTAGTTTTCCTGTCATAGTCAACCCTGAACATCATTATGCAAACTTTAATTGTTTGCGAAGGTTGTGTCTGCCCAAGCAGTATAAACACAAATGTTTGGCTGTTTCGTTGTTTGCACAAAAGTCCTGGCATTTCCTTGTTTACTTAAATAAAATGACTACATGAACATGTAATTGATATAAAAATTATGTTCTTAACAAATGTCTGAGTTTCAAGGACTTCCATCTTATTTGTGGACATTCTATGTACATGTAATGTACATGTATCTTAGAATTTAGACTAGGGGCTATTAATGCAGTTTATCACACATATGATATGTAAGCTTTTTCACGAGGAGTGTGCAAGAGACATCACTTTGTGGTTCGCCAAAACTACCGGTGTTCTTAGGCCACAAAAAATAGTTCTGAGCCTCTTATTACATATCATCTGGAAACAGTATAGGTACATGTAGGATGGATTTTTTTGTTTTTGTTTCTACACTTAAGTGTGTAGCTACATGTACATTATGCAAACTGGTTAAAAATAACAGGAAGAAAGGTCAGGCGGCGGATGTTTCACATGAAATGAACAACTCTTTAAAGGGTGCTAGTTGCATGTATAGATATGCACGTCTGTTGAACTCTTTTGCATCACATTCAAACTAAACTAGACAATGTTTCTTTGTTTCCAGTTCACGTTTTCCGAGAACTTTCTTCCCAATAAAAGGGGAAACGAGGGACATGCCATCAAAATATGGTATGGTACGTGTACATGTAGGTTATGAAACATGAAAGTTTTTTTGGGGGGGTTTACAGCAAGCGTTTCATGGCAAAGACTGAAAGGATTCTGGCAGCACCAAGAAAAGTGGGCTCATGTATTGTATTTGGGAATAAACTACTGGTGCATATGTAGTTTTCATAAAAAGACCCAAAGAGTCCAAGTCTATTCTTCTATACGCTGGTCTGTGTGTAGTATGGTTTACCATGGCCACAATTGCAGTATGTATGTACACGTATACATGTACATGTACATATTAGATCATGCCATGCTAGTATAGGAGCTCTAGGCTGAGAATTTATGGCCAATACTGTACTGCTGAAATCGCTTCCTGTTCAGAGCTCATTGTGCCCAATGTTCGTGATGCAGTGTGTTTATAAATGCAATGTCTACCGGTACATGTTCATGTTTACACATGTCTACATTACTCGGGTAGATGGACCCCTACAAACCCATTGTAAGGCAAGGCTAGAATTGGGCAGTTTAACCTGTGGCTTTGGGACGCCATATCAAGATGTGTTTACAAGTAAATAGCAAAATCCTATGCCTGACCAACACACTACAAGTACTTGAGATTTGCCACGGGCTCTGTGTACCGAAAGTGGACCCTTTAATCCCCCATAAATCACACATCCCGCAATAGTTGAAAACTGATTGTCCTGCCAAGAAAAAAAGTTTTGCACCTTGAATTGGGGAGAAACCTTGAAATCACAATGGAACATTCCGACTCTGTGAATGGTCACAATGGACGGTGAGTTCAGCGGGAAAAATACCAAGCATTCAACGGGCTTGTGTGAGTTTGTGCAAGTTCTTATGGAGCAGCCAATCAAGGATTATTGTGCCACTCTGAAAGGGAGAATGGAAATCTTTGTTGATAGTGAAAAAAGTGGCTTTCACAAAAAGGGTTAGTACAGGATGTGGTCTCAAGAGCATGCACTCTGACATCATCGGAGTGCATCAATTGTCTGTAATGAACAGTGTACGTGCAGTGGTGAAAACATTTCCACCTCTGATGAAGAGACAGACCTAATTCAAATTACTATCTCAAATTTGGATAGAAAGGGTACGTAGTAGGTAAATGATCAAGGGAGCCGTAATTCATCCCGACTGTGCAAAAGGGGCAAACAAACAAAACTGACAAGACTACTGATAATGAACTCAAATTTAAAAACAGTGTTACATGTATAATGTACGTGTACGTAGATGTACATGTACATCGTACCATCAAATCAAATTTAGCTGGGATTTCAGAAGAAAAAAAAAAAAAAGGTTTGTGGACTCCAAACAATCATGTTGATAAGGAGGGTACAATTTTTTGACAAAGATTTTCAGTCTTTGTTGTCCTGCTTCAAAACTTATTTTGGCACTTTTTTTGTTATGTTCATACATATGTTTCATACAGTACACTGAAGACAAGATCCGTGTATAAAGTAGGACAAAAAATATGTCCAGGAAGACCTCATCGCATGATGCCTTTACAGGTTTGCTTCTACCGGTAGTTGTGTGATAAAAAAGGGTACTTGTGCTGAAGAAAAAAAAGAGGCATGTCTGTTGTGTGCGCTGTCACTGCTTGATACTAACACGTGTGCATAAACTTTGAGACTTTTTTGGTAACACTTGTTCTTTTCATATAAAGATTAAAATATAGTCAACCTTTTTTAAACAACAGAAAAAAGTTCGAGCACTGGGGAAAGTCGGCGAATCACGCTGCAAAATTTGCTTGTTTCAACCTTGCACGGCGCATGTGTATACTACTTGTAATGATCACTGCAGCATTCAAGGTCTGTGGTTAGAAGCATGCACATTCCTAGGGATCTCTTCTTACCAATAAGTCATTTTAATATTTTTAATGGGGGGGGCCACATTTATATGTAGTCCTACGCGTTAATGCAGAGCAGGTATTATTCATTGAAACCGCAAGCAGGTTTTGTTGTGGTTTTGTGTGTGCTGTAAGTGACCTCAGAAGTTTTCTTTTTAAAGTTCATTCTCCAAAAGGAAAAGTGCAAGTGGACGTGTTGGCATGCATGATTTCCAAATAGGGCACGTTCCAGGATTTCTTCGCAAAAGGGAGGGGGGGCACCAAAGTCCCTTCGTGGATGTTTTGTGTTTCCATGTGGTCAGTGGACTGTAACGAGTCATCGAAGGGTGAAATACCTTGATTTGACACCTTGCAAAGGGGCAAGCGCCATATACCGTAACAAAAAAAATTTTTACATATTTTTTTGTTTTGTACTTGTTTTTTGGATGCACCGTTGGGGTTAAGTTTATTTCCTTGCCTGGAGGGGGTTTGGACAATATGATAAAAGGTTATTCCTGCTTTGGGTTGACAGAAGTACAAATTCTATAAAAACCAGTTCCACAAACAACGGTACCCTCCCCCATACGGTACGACAGTGTAAAGCTTTGGTGAAACAATGTTCAAAAAGCTGTCTGCTAGTAGTCACAACATTCTCAATTAATGTATGGATACTATACGCCATACATGTAATAATAATAATAATGAAGTAAATTTGCATAGCACGGTATCCATGATAATAAGTAAGAAGTACTACTAAAATCATTTTCAAAAAGGTTTTAAAACCACTTACAAGGCAATATTAATTGAAAATGTTTCAATACAATAAGCAAAGACTGAGGCCCTGATGAAACATCAAAGCATAAATATTACATGTAGATAAAAAATAGTTAAAAACAGGGCCCAACTTAAAGCTTGAGAATATTACAAATAATAATACAGATGCTACGAGAATCAATATTTGATGTATTTACACACAGTTTTCAGCAGTGAAATGAGCAGTGCATGTAGGATTGCAGTTTTCCTGCGTGGACACTTATGTTTGATCTCCTTTTCAGTAAACAGGTGATTACATTGATGGATTTTCAGGTGGTTGATGTTTGCGATCAGAGTCACATTACATCTCCTGTGCACCTCAACATGTACACGTACCGGTACATGGACACACGTCCCAATGCCTGTCCTTTGGCTATGACTCTGGTTTCTACCATTGGTCCATTACAGTGAATAGCCGTAGCCACATACAGCAGTTTATCCTTGGAAGGTCTCAAACAGACTTCATCAGAATTTCATGCATGTACAGATCTATAGTAAGAATAATATACAACTGTACATATGTATTGTACCGGTGTTAGGAAGTCATTGCAGGCATGAAGAACTGTGGGCAGAGTTGAGTCAGATGTCATTCCATAATACAGTAAATGGAGTAACCTTGGAACACACATGTAGGGCAGTTTTTGTCCGTGTCACATTGTAAAAACTTGTACCGTACCGTATTCATTTACACGTACAGTGTACACGTCCATTTGCATGACCAGTGCAAGGCATTGGAAGAAAAGGCGTCCTTAATGCAGTGTTAATCTCCTGTGGACTCCAATTGACTGGACAAAGCAAAGTGCCCCTTTAACGTGTTCAATCTGTCAGATGCTATTGATTTATATGAGCTTTGCTGGTGCTCTCATGCACGCGTTAAACATTTTATAGTAGGCATGTACGTACTTAGTATGAACAGTGCATAACTTTTATGCAGGTACATGTACATGTACACCTATATCTTTGCCTTTGCCTGTATGTATACCTACATGTGGGCCCCCTACCAGTATGCAATTAGAACGTCAAGGCAGGTTGTCTGATTCAAAATTTGGATACATACATGTACATATTTGGAACTTCATAGGACAATCACAATATACATGCACATGTACATGTATGTTTAATGTACATGCTTGGTGAGTCTCATTTTTTCAAGCATCTGCATGTACATATTGCATAGACTATGTATACCCATGTGTCTGTTCATCTACAAAATTTTTCCTTTTATATGGTGTGCAGTTGTTGAATTCTGACTAGTACATGTACATCATGCAAGCTGTTTCACTTTTTACTTGACTTGTATGAAGTGTTATTTCAACAAGTGATGAACACTGAAAGCCCATTCAAAAGCATCAGAGTTTGCATAACCTGAAGAGCAAATAGAAGTAGCTTTTTCCTTGAAGTGTAAATGGAAGATTGCTGTATCATGGTTTTCATCTTCACGGAAATCGATCACTAATGCTTCAAGTCTTTTGTTTCAAGTAGCAGCTGAGACTATCCGATGTACAGTATATCCAGTGGGTTTCTGCAATAACAGCCCAAGCACGCGCACCACGGCGCGTGCCCCGCTGTGCAAGTTATTAAATATCTCGCGAATGTTGGCAGCACCCGGGGAGGCCCTAGGCAAATGGAAGGTGACGTGAGGTTGTCTGGCCCTGGGTTATGGGCAGAATTTGAGATGTGTTGTTTTAAAAAGGCTTTTAAAGTTATGAATTTGTGATTGGTCGATAAGTGATGTTGTGTCCAGGTCATGCATTAGGATGATGATTGATGTTTTCATATTTAGGTTATGAATGACGATTGCTTCAGTGGTACTTTTTGTGTTTATGGATCGGTTGGTAATGGATTCAGATCACGGCTAGGTGATAAGACTGGTTGATGTGAAAGTGAGGGCTGATTTGTACAGGCTGAAGTCTTGTTTGCCTGTAAGTGGCAGCACTTGTCGTAAAAGTGAAACTTGTGCTCTAAAATTGCCTGTGAACATGATGACAGTGTGATGGGAAAATTTCTCTTCTGGCAAATACATGTACCGAGTTTGATAATGTACAGTACATGTACATGTAATAAGAAACTGTTTGACATTTCATTTTGGAATGGAGAAGAAGAGACATGAAATGTATAATGTGCCTTACTCTTAAACTAATTTGGGTAATTTTAAACTTGAATTTCTGGTACCTTATGATATTCAGAAATATTTTTGGGTCAGCAAGGATCTGAGGCCTGCACTGAACCACTTTCCAGTTTTACAAACAACATGTACATCTGATGGCTAGAAACACCTTATTTCATCTTTTCCCTTTGTTGTCTGCAAATTATTCTGAAAGTCTTGAGCAAGAAGGAGAAAGAATAAGTACTGAAGTATTCAGTAATGGCTGTAAGTATTTGAATGTCTGTCACAGCCTCTTGTAAGCATCCGTCTTTCCCCCTTCAACTTGAGATCAGCATAGAGCTGGTATTTATGAACTTGTTTCCTCTGTCTTGCTCTTTCAGGTGAAGCAGGTCTTGGCAAGAGCACACTCATCAACTCTCTCTTCCTGACAGACATCTACTCCTCGGAGTACCCGGGGCCCTCGCAACGCATGAAGAAAACGGTTCAGGTAAGGGGTCCTCGCTGCACCAAGAAAATTTTCTGGTCCCCTTAAGGATGCCAGGCAGAGTCTGATATGATCCTTCTTGTCTGTGGTCACGGTTGTCTACTGGTGCTGTTGGGTGCCAGTGGCGAAAAGTGAAGCCACAGCTGCAAGACAGTTTTTGGGATGATTAAAAACCCAGTGAGAGGATCCTGATGCATGTGTCCCTGAGCAAGAGATGTTGTTGCAATTGTTAGGTTGATGATGAATGAAGTTAGGCTTGGAGCACTGTGACTGTTTCTCATCCAGGATTTTTTTTATTGAGAAAAGGAAGACTTTTTTTTTTAAGGTGGAAAATTTGTCCAAGATGAAGGATGGATTTTCTCAGTTGCATTTTAACATAGATATTTGAAATAGACATTTGTCATTTTACTTGTAGCATATTTTGTTAAAAAAGGACAAATTATGTTGCAATAAAAAATCAAATAAGGGCACAGACAGGAAAGAAGGAAGCAGGCATGGACAAGAAACTGATTTATTTAGTTACTTGGCCCACTACATGTATAATGGTGTGAGAATCCTCTCCAGTATGTTGTGAAACCTTAGAATGCATGCTGAGACCCATCACAAAGGAGTAATAACAGGCAATGAAATGGCTGGCAAAAAGGGGGCCAGAATTCCCTGTCCTGATAATGTGGCCAGAATGTGAGGTTCCTGAATGAGGCAGTTAGGGCTTCTCGGTGTGGGTGTCAGCAGGGGGATGAGGTCGAAAAAGGAAAGGGGGTAGACCTGTGAATGAATATCTGTGGCTTATTAGTGCGGAGTAGCGCCTTCCTGAAATAACTGAAACGGCTGGTTGGACTTTCATTACAAGAACATACATGTACTTTCTCGCCATGTTTTCCACAGTATTTTAGTGTCTTGGCCACCAAAATAAAACACCCTGTTTTCTAGGACCTACAGACTAAATGTGTGGATTAAAATGTTCTTTTCTTCATGACGAGCTTTTTCCTTACACTGTATACTGGTACATGTTGTTATTATTTATTTGAGCATCATAAGAACAAACAAAGCAAAATTGAACAAAAAGTATATAAAAAACAACAAAAACACACAAGTAAATATAAGCAGAAGCAGGGACCAGGGACAAAAATCCAAATATATATCAAGACAAAATAACAATTATGTGGGTCAGTGACTGCAAAAGTAAAATAATCTACTATTACCCGCGGGAATGCAGCCCCCTCCACACATAATGTTAATGAGACAAATTATACAGAACAAAGAAAACAACGGTCCCCACACAGGTGATCAAAGTGACAGCCAGAAAAAAAAGAAAGAATAGGTTGAATTACGTGTCTGATAAGAAAGCCTGTTTGAGAGCCCTAACTTAGGAATCGAGGAAGGGAGGTTGAAATAGCTGAGTGTTTGATAACTGGCAGTAAAGAATTCCATATTCTAGGGAAACTGTGGGTGGGGAATGAAACATGTAACTGTGTAGAATGTCCGATCATCAGATGTACATCCCTTGAATTTCTGCTTGCATTAAATTTTGAAAAGAAAATATAAACATGAACATCAAGAATAAAAATTGTACATGTACCCAGCCATGACACATGTAATTTCCTTTTCCATTGGCCACACAAACATTCATGATAAGAAGTCTACTCATCTATTCTAGCCCACTCACGAGTATAACAACGGGCAAGCTCGATATTCCTCCACCCCTCAAGAAATCACTGTTCGCAAACTGAAAGTGCCGCGCACACAAAAGGCACATTTACATGTGAATGTATTCTGGCTCTAGAGCCTTGTTGAATTTTTGTAAACACTCAGGACTTGGAGAGCTGATCCCTAAGTCTATTCCAACTGGCTAATTTTCTGCCCAGGCCAGGGGATTTACCATTCTGGTTACCTGGGGAGTGTTGTTTTTGAATGATAGTGTTGTCCCACCTTGCCTTGCCGGGTAAAGAGATGCAGTACTTGGGTATGGTGTTGCTCTGTGATATCTGGCGGGTCCAGTGAGTTAATGACCAGGTTACCAAAGTGCTTGTACATGTACATGTACATACATGTACATTGCATGTATGTTACTATTTGTCACTATTTGTTGTATGTGCCATGAATGTTCATGTGAATGAACTAGTTACAAGTACACTGTGTGTGGTGTTCATATACTGAACATGTACTTGTACATGTGTACCGTAGGCACAGGCAACCTCATGGGATGCACTCATTTTTAAATTTAGTGCTCACAACTGTTCATGTGTAACGCAGCCATCAAGTTGCATTACGTTTTATCCCCCTCCGAGGCAAACTTGACAACCTGTCTGGTTCATGGGCCCAATTTCCTGCACTGCCTAATCCCATGACAAAGGTGTTCAGTCCTGTCATTGCCAGGAGTCAAGGTCTGCCATAAAGTAGCCCCTCTTCCTGGGTGCTCACAACACACAGAGCAGACCGACACGTATCTGGCCCACACGCTGAATACGAACGTGATGATGAGTCCTAGTTAGGGTTTCCTGTTGGAGGAGAGACTGACCCCTGTGGCTCCTCCCCTGTGTTTACATGTACATCTGTAGCTAAATGTAATAGCCATCTATCAGTGGTAATTTCAAGAGAGAGCCTTTTGTTCACAGTCCTGTGATATTTTTACATGTATGGGTCATGAAAGTGGTGCTGAATAAATTGGGGAGAAGCTGGCATTTGTATGACATGTACATAATGAAGTACTGTACATGTACCTGTACATAGGTTTAGTCATACAACTTGTGCATGCCTGTACATGTATTCTGTACATGCAGGCTACCATGTACACATACAACTGTATATGAGTGTTTTGGGTAATTTTATACAAGTAACACTGTACCGGTACACCAGTGTAAAATACAGGTAGGGTCTTGTGTCGTGATTAGGTGGCTTTGCTGCAGTTTGACAAAATTTAATTTCACCATATTGTATGAGTGATGGCACTGTACATTATAGTTTTGATGTGTTCATGAGCATGCTCGTATCGTATCACATGAACACGGATACTGTTACCTCAAAGCTGTAAATTTTGCATGGGCATAAATTTTTATGGGTACTTGATGAGAACAAGAAAAATTAATTGCCCACTCATGTACTAAAACCTCTAGGTTGAAGTTGGGACATAAGTAGGCCTACTTTGTAAGTGAATTTAAGTACACATGTGAAACTCATAAATGCACGGACGCACATGATCAAAAACTGTTCTGATTAGTTCCCAGGCTCTTGCCAAGTATTACGAATGTTGCCTTGTATGTTGCCTCTGTTCTTGACATAGGTTGAAACCTCACAGGTCACAGCCAAGGAGAACGGGGTCCAACTACGGCTCACAATCGTTGACACGCCAGGCTTTGGAGACCAGGTCGATAATAGTAACTGGTAAGTTGTGGCGTCGACTCTGAGGGGTATGAGGTCTGAGGTGGCAAACTTCAGAATGAGGTCCAGAAAGATGAGGTTTGAAAATATGAAGGTTAACTATTCGAGGTTCACTTGGCAATACAACATTTATACTTGCACCATTTTTACCGTGCAGTATATTGTAAGTTCATATAGTTTTAGAAGCACCATTTTCAAAGCCAGAAGTCAAGATTGTGGTTTAGAAGTGGAGGTATTAGCATTAGGGATTGAATTCTTGAATTCTGAGGTTTTGGAAATTGTAGAAAACATTAGGGTTAAGGCTGCATCGAAAAGACATGGTTACATGTTGGAACAACGCAGGTTTATTGGAATTTCGGTGGTATCTGTAAGGACTCATGCCGCCTTGAGTTGAACCTTAGCACCACAGGGTGTGTGAAAATGGGCATTGAAAAATGGCAGGATTGAGGATGGCAGAGAAATTGTATAAAAATGGGTTGGGTAAAGAGACAACTCATCCAACTTTGACAGGGGTAGGGTGATTTCAGTTAGGCTTACAAACCTCTATTATGTGTATCAAATCATGCAGGCTTTAATTTTGTTTTTGTCTCTGTACCTCAATTGAGTAAGTTGCTCATTTTTGTTTTGAGTCGGACATTTTTGGTGACTTTTTTTGTTTGTTTTGAATTTGGCCCTTAGCTGGCAGCCAATTTTAGACCACATAGACAGCAAGTTTGAGGAATACCTGAATGCCGAGGCACGGGTCAACAGACGGTCCATCGTGGACAAGAGAGTACACTGCTGCTTATACTTCATAGCTCCGTCAGGGCACGGGTAAGTTGCCACAAAGAAACTTGACTGTCAACCCGCCAGGATCAAGACCCAGGCGAGGAGACGTCAGGGCAACTATGTTCTTTTGGCCTTTGAAATTTATTCTGTGAGCAATGCTCACAGTGATGGATCCATTACAGAAAGGGGAAGTGTCAGGCATTTACAGATGGAAGAAGGTGTCCCAAGTGGAGTTAAATCCAGACTTGGAGTAGGGCATATAGTTTTCATGAAAGTTATTGGATCAAAAGTTTGCAGCAAAGATGAAATCAGGGTTGAAAGGGAAAGACATTTCCCTTGGAATGGTTTAAAAAATGGGAGACGGGGATGTGGCAGTTGTGCTGGCATCTTGATCTGCTACTTGCTCAGACCAGAGGACTGGAGTGTCTGCAGTGTTCTTGATGTCATGAATGGGGTAGTTTGCGTACCCTGTTTTGTTTGGTCATTTTCCTGCGCCAGAGGTGGAGAAGTTGACCATCTTGTCTCTCAGTTTATTTAGTGTGCAGTATTGAAAATTCAGTCATCCTGTTCTTCAACAAAGCACAGCAAGGTTTAGAAACGGTGCTGTTTCCTCAGTGATGTTCATTAAAGAGAAAAACCTAACCAGTCATAGTGACACCTCAAATGCCATATTTTATGTTAAGCTACCTAGCTGCCTACTGATAGTTTGGTTTGAAGGCCCTCTGAATTTATACTAGTTCCCATCAAATGTTTTACCAACACGTACTTGGAAAGGATTAACCCTTATTCCCCCCGGGAGACCATACAGGATGTTCTGGTCTTCTGCCCCAGACCTAGTCTGAAAATTATGTCTGCCGAACATGTGGGGCTTGTACTGTACGTGTACAATGTACATGTACATGTACATGTAGATGCCTACTTCTTGGATGAAGAAAAACTTGCTGAAGTACATGTAACTTGCAATTGTATTTATGATCCCCTGGTGGTTTGTTGTTGGAGGTGGTGCTGTAGAATTGATGTCTTTAACATGCCAAATGTTGTGACATCAAGAGGTTTCGAGTTGCCTCAACGTGGTGTGAAGGACAGATGTTTTTGGTAGAGTGTGAACCATGTCTAATATTGTGAAAATTAGTTGTGGGTCAGTCTCCTTTTTTGGAAGCCTTGCCCTGTAAAACAAAGATAAGTCTTGACACCTTACAACAAACTCAAATAAAATGTGAATATTTTGTCACTGCCCTCAGCATGCATACAATGTATTTCATACTGGCTTCTACACAGGAATTGCTCAGTAAAAAAAAAAAAGACAGCACTCTCTGATTGATTGGTCAAATTCATTTTTGTTTCCCATTTCTGTTCTGATAATACTGAAGAAGAAGAAAAAAGCTCATGCAAGTTAGAATGGCCTTGGTTTCTCTGAATCTCCAGTTGTATGCTAGACACATTTAGCACTCTGCAACATCTGTAGATTTATTATGATTTGATTCTGTTTCAAAATTTGTCGAACAAAATTGGCATATTATGTCAAAATGTTAAAAACGTGCATACATTATTTCCTCTCATGCATACAGCCAGAATGTTCCCATGGTCAACCACAATCACAAAAATATCTTGGTTGATATGCTGACATATTTTTGGTTTTTCTCCAAACAAGCAAGCCTTGTTTGTACGAATGGGCACAGAGTATAGACATTCCTACATGCCTGTCATTCCTTCTGACCAGCACTATTCCACCATGTTCATCACCATCTAATGATTATACTGTATCCCCAAGGAGAGAAACATTGATTCCCATGGCATAAATCTAGCCTCTAATGTCAACACTTACTTTCTGGCCGGCCCGCCTTCTCTGATATTTAGGCAGTTTGTGTGCGGCCTTGCTCCCAGAATGCCTTGAAACAATCAAGTCTCTTGATTGTAACATTAACAAGTACTTTTTTCGTTTCCCTGTCACATCTGACATACTTGTATGATTTTATAAGTTCAGAACACCTTTTTGTAATTTCCAAGAGTGATGAATTAATGCAAATTACATGCCAAACAAATAGTAATAGTTTGAAATCGATTCCGTTGATACATTTTCATGTCAAATAACAAAGGTAAGATGTAACAGGGACACAAAAATGTCACTTTTTTGGCCCCCCAAGTTCTGGAAGTACCCATAGACATATTGCACCAGTTTTTGAGTACATGTACATTTTGTTGAGCATCAAGTTTTGTCAGCATACACATATGATCATGCAGTGTTGTTTGATCAGAGGAAAAGAAATTGTGTCGGTCATTGCATTGAGTGTTGTTTATTTTTTAACCAAAAACGATACAAAATGTGAATGTGCATTGTTCCCAAGAATGCTACTGACTAATTGTGCATGTAATTGCCTTGCTGTGTGTACATTTACATGTACATTACATGTACATTACAGCATTTTGACAGAATGACATATATATGTAAGTTGTCGAGGAGTCTCGACCAACTTATTCCAATTTGCAAATTTTTCTAATTTGGGCCCGTGCCATTTGCAGTGCAACTGTCTCGATTTGCCCACAGAGCACAGCTGGCAGGAGCGAATGAACTCATCAGATTTTTGTGGGGGGGGGGCTGGGCCGTAAATTATGCGATACGTTCAGAAATAACACAGGTGCATGAGGCATCGCAACAATTTCCTAATCGAGCTTATATTCCTCAGGGCCCTCGTCAGGATTAGGTCAGACTCGTCAGAGGTCAAACTAGAGACTTTGGTGATCTGTAAATCACACATGAATGTATTCATCAATCATTCTTATTCCCACAGTGTGGAAGGGCATTCATTTTTTAATACATGTACATGTACAGTCTCCTTTGTTGGTCACTGAATTTTTTTTGCTCCACCTTCCCCCCCCCCAAGCATCAGTTTAAATTTGAAATCGGTTTTTTGTAAACTTAGTGGACACCTCATTACTTTTTATTTTTTGGGGGGGGCCCTCATAATTATTCATGTCATATTTGGGTGTAGTTAATTCCATACATGTATGTGGATTATGATAGTGATCAGATAAATTGACTGGTCCCGCAAGTGTACCAAATTGAAACCAAACTAGGCCATGGCATATATAGAGGTTCCAAACTCAAGTACCGGATACCCATAGTTTTTCTCTCAAGAGTGCAGTGTAAACATGCATGATGTACATGTACACCTGTGTTTAGCCCTTCATTGATTTTATGAAGCACCATTAGTCCTTTTATTCTAGTATTTCAAACTCAATGCATGGAGTATTTTTTGGACATCAGTCATGCATCTGTATTGTAATGATTTACATTACGCATTCTGACATCCGTTGTTAAGCTGCCTTTTTTTTTTTATAGTCATTGCAATTGAATTCTCCTGTGAGAGTACCTTAATACTATCGGCGAAAGGCCATTAACAACATTCTCGGTGCTTTGCTGTGGGAACAGGGTACAGTGAACTTGTGGAGCCAAACTTTGTCCAATTAATTTGTTTAGATTTGATCGGCTTTCCCCCCTTGTTTTCAACCCCTCTCCCCTCAGAGTTGGGGGTCAAGACTCTGTCTGATACAAGTGTGACCCAGGCGTGCAGCAGAGAGGGTCAAAGTTGGTCTCCTCTGGGGTCAGAGAGTGCATCACTGTTGAGGCTGACTCATGCATATTCTGGGGAGATTGAAATCCTCTTGCTCTCCAATGCTTAAGGTCTCAGAGGCCATTTGGGTCAATCCCGGGCTCCGTTTTGGCAAAAAAAAGGGGAATTGATGAGAAACCCAGAAAAGCAGAAATCCTTGTATAATCCGCAGCCTCTTCCAAATGGAGTTCTTCGGCTTTTAACACTTGGCCGCTGTGTCAGAAAATCCTGTTACCCTAATTCCTAATACCTATCAACTGTCAATTTCCTTTCCCCCTCCCCCCCATCACTGACAAGAGAGGCACACTGACTATTGAATCATCCTAGTAAGATCATTTTGAACCAGTTTAGAGAGGGAAATCCTGTCTAGGTGATAACCAAGAATAAAAAAAATATAGGGGGGAAGGGCACAAAAGCAAAAGGAATACAGGCTTCCCAAACTTTCTGACTCACTTTCTAAAAAATTAAAGGATCCATGCAGTGCCATTTTTCAAGACTGTGATCCTTGAGAATATATCTTTTTGTTTTATGTAACCTTGTTTTCAATTTGTGTTTTAATATTTTAAAAGGTATTTCGGCACCTTTTCTCTTTGTAGGCTAATGAAAATGTCCATATTCATGAGGGAAAATGTGGTGTCACCCTTTGGAGAAGAGCTACAATGTTGCATTGATTTGTCTACAAAAACTTCAGGACCACCCCTCAGTCTCCACTTTCACCGTAAGGTGATCTAAAGATATTACTTTCCCCACTTCTTGTCCAGGTTGAAGCCCCTAGACGTGGAATTCATGAAGAGGTTACATGACAAGGTGAACATCATCCCCCTCATCGCTAAGGCGGACACCATGACGCCAGAGGAGTGCAGAGAATTCAAAAAGAGGGTGAGTACATTGGCCAACATAACCGTGCCAAACACTCTTCTCTTATGAAGGTTCCTTTTCTTCTCACATGGTCCAGATTCCATCTTGAAGGGCCAATTTCATAGAGCTTGTAAGTGCCAGAAATGTGCTGAGCACGGGAAATATTTCTTACCCAAAACAGGTCAACTGACTATACCCTCATGTAATCTGTTTTTTGTTTGGGAGTGGGAGGGGGACTGTTCTTGTCTGATTTTGACAAGCACTTCATCAGCAGTACAGAAAAAAATGTCGAGGTTCTCAAAAGACAATCAAGTGCCAATTTGGTTGTACAGCCACACTTGGGTGTGTTGCTGTCTTTGATGAGGCAGCTACTTTTTTGTGCACATGCAGTTGAAAATTAGACATACTCACTTTGTTCCATACAAACACACATACTGATACCTACGCGTGACAGTACCATGCACAGTTCCCACATGACGTTTACAGCGTCCCTACGACAGCGTCCTCCAAGTTTGATCATTGACCAATTTTTAGCCCCCAGTTGACCCCCCACTAACCTAAGCTCTGAATATATTGTATGTATTAAATAAATAAAATGACTGGTATTTGGCCGAATGGCAGCTGCTCGAACAGTGATGTGTCCCTTTTAGGAACAGATTCACTGTACAGTCACAACTGATAGATTCAAGAGTAGTATGTCCACAGGAAACTAGACATGTAACATCCTGTGCTGATTCTCTTTGGTGGCATTCCAGATTATGAAAGAAATTGACGAGAACAAAATCAAGATTTACGAATTTCCAGATGTGGAGGAAGAGGAGGAGAGTAAAGAAAATAAAAAGCTTCCCATGGTGAGTATTACACCCCTTCTGTCTGAATGGAATATTCCATCACACCGGACACAAACGGCTTCCTAGCCATAATACAAATATCTCGCTGTCAAGTTTGCATCTAGTTGTAAATAACCCATCCCAGAAAAGAAGAAATGTTTCAAAGATTTTGAGTGGATGCAAGTAGTTTGGTGTATTCTGGGGGTGTGTGGTCAGTACATGGCAACATACTTGTACTATAAAGGATGTAGAAATTGTTGACACTGCTTTTTGTGGTAATTCCTTCAGCAACATATTTAGATCAAAGTGATCTTACCTTTTTTTGAATTTAATTAGAAAGTATCTGCCAGAGAGTGCCAGCCAAAAGCAATGTATATAATCATGTGATGCTTTGGCAGGTTACCAGCTGATCTTTCTTTGGCCAGGTGCATTTTTTGACAACATTAATTAACTCACTGAAATGTGACCTAACCCGAACAGTAGAAAAATGTTTGAATTCTTACAAAATGAGATAGACAATGCATCTTTGCTAATGTGGGATTTTTCTCTTCATAGCCTTGTTGTCTGAAAGGAATGTGTCACTCAAGTCTCTCTCTGGCATCAAGCATGGGGTCAGGTTACCAGGTCAATGGCCTGGATCCAGACTATCACTTGAGATCTGATCAAGCGTGCCTGATGACCCGGGCCTGTTCTAATGCTTGCAAATATGGCTGTTAACTGCAGGTTGTCAAAATACACCTACATGTACATGTAGATAGCGGCTTTGATCGCTGGCCATAACCAAATTTGCAGACATGATGAGTGACTCATGCATAGTAAAAACAATAGCGGTTGTTTCTTAAATTTATCAGAGGGCCAGTGAACATTTTTCCTCATTAATTGTTATTCCCTACGAACTGAGCATTTTTCTTCTGAGCACAATTCACTGAGCAAACGACAGAGCATTTATTTTGTATTAAAGAATCGTCGTCCATGTTTATCCGTTCAAGCCGTCCACTGTGTTAGAAACTCATGGCACATTCTTTGTTGTTGAATATTCAAGGCTGTCAACTCCCATATTGTCAAGTATGTACCAATCTATTGTAGTGGCCGGCCTCTACCTTCCTCAATCCTGCAGACTCTGCTAAAAGCTGGTGGATCTTGAAACAGCAATTTTTAACCCATTTTTAATACTGCTGTTGGCACTTCTGATGTCTTAACAAACACTTAATTTTTAGCACAAGTATTTCAGCTAGTGAAGTGAACTGAAACGTTTGGAAAAATTACATTTCACCCTAAGCCTGGCCTCGCTACAAGAAACAAGCACCCTTTCTGGTTTCTTTTTTATGTTTGCACAAACTTTTCAGTCAAAGGGGTCTTTTGAAACACTTCAATAAATCCAGTTTTTCATACCGGTATCTGCAGTTCTTAAATGTTTCCTGGAAAGGAACGATAAAAATTGTTGGACCTGTTCATGTGTACCCTGGAAAGCTTGTTGACAGGTACAGTACTTCAACTGTGCGAGAAGTGGTATTGCACACTCCTTGTGTGGTATCTTCTTTGTTTTGAGAATGGATGTCACAATCAACTCGTCGGAATTTTGCTTCCACATTATCTTGAAATCATTCAGAAATGATTCGTGTGGGTGTCAGCCTAATATTGAAGTGGTCGTCGCGGTTTTGAAAGTTTGGGAAACACCTGAGTTTGTTGCTTGATACCTTACCAGCACAAGCGTACAAACTTTATTTCCTCCTAAATTGAATCCAGCAGTGGTTTTTGTGTATTTGCGTTTTGGAAGTGATCCAGGACATGGATTTTATTGAAATTCCATCGCTCTTGAAATTCTGTTTTGAAATGTTTGGTGTGGAACTTAGGAGCTTGCAAAGTTCAGAAAAACTTTTGAGCATGCACATGAATCCCTTATAACAATACATCATCGGAAATTAACACACTCTATTGTTTTGCCTTTCATCGAAGCGTTTGTGCACTGTTTGTATGCCTGCAAGGTTTGCTCATATTGCCATTTCTTGTTTTTTTTCCTTCCCCTGCACCGTTCCCCACCCCCAACCTCACCTCCCTGCCCCACCCTTTATGCTCCCCTCCAAATCTCCCCTCCCTCGCTCTTGCACATACGTACATACACCAGAGGAGGAATGGACCCAAAGACAAAGAGCACACCCCAAACAGTTTGAAGGTAGTGTGATTGCACTTTTTTCCCTCAAAATTGAAAAGGGGTCTTTGTGGTGAAGCTAACCTGTCCTGAAACTGTGGGCACTAATTAACTCTCCTGCCGCATTTACTGGCTGAACTGCCTGAATTTTTTCCTGGGACCCATCCTTCAAGTTTTGGAATTGATTCGTAAAGGTATGTGGGGATTTCCAGCAATTAAACGTTGAGTTTTGAGAAGGACCTCACAATTTTAAAGGACATTTTCGATGGCCCCCGTAAAGAGGTTTGTCTTTAAGCAGGGTCAAGTACGTTTTAGCTAAACAAAACAGGGGAAACAATTTTAGGCAGTTCAGTCAGTTTTGAGAGGTTTGTGTTGGTACTGATTGTTCATGTGTATTGTCCTGTGGTTGTGGCTTATCTGAAGTAGTCTGGTCTCAGGAGGTGAGTGCTTTGCTGTTGTGTATGTTGGCATGTCTTACTGACCAAACTGTTTCCTGTTCATTCCCTTGTCTTCTCAATGGCATTTTCGGTATTGAAATGAATAGTCTTGCTGTGTCAGTGGAAGGCTGTGTAACTGTCAGATTGCAGTGCGTACATACCGGTTGGTGAAGTTAAAAGAAAAGTAAGTGAGTCATAACTCACTTTTTGATATCACCCAGTCAAATGAATTGAATTTCCAGAGGTGGGGTCAGTTGGGGTCACTTAGATGGAGGGGGAAGGGGGATTGAGCAGCACAACTAACACAGATTTGCCTTTTCATTCTCATGTTTGTGTTTGAATGGGATGCTTGAACATGCTCCTTGTTCTGTTAAGTTCTGTACAAGTGTGCGGTTAATCGTGAAGGGTCTGCGGTCATACTGACTTCCTGAATTGCTTTACTACAGGTCGGATTGTGTCTGTTGCATGAATTAATCTGAATGGTGGTGTGTGTGGATGCAAAGATTCAGTGACCTACAGTCTACATTTGACTGTACTTTTCAAATGACATTGTTTCTAATTTTATTTTCACATTGGTAAAAGTTAAAACTGGAACTTTTAAATACTAAAAAAAAATTGAAATTTGAATGGGCAGTGGAGAATTGGATGGAAATTCAATGTAAGTAGAATTTAGTGAGAAGAGGAGAGAATTTACTTCGCTTAAATAATTACCACTGTGATGATAAGACTTAAAAATATGAATCATGTAATTAAAAAAAAAACCCCAAAACAAATGAACTGAAAATCACAAACATACGCATAACAAAAACACCACCTCATTAAATTACGGCCTGTTTCGCTTCATGTCAGTGTTGAATGTAAGGATCACTGAAAGTCTGTGGAATGCATTTCAGAAATTGCGGAGATGATATGCATCAGAAGATGCCGTAAATCTTGTCAGGATGCATCTCCTCGGGGATAAAATGTGGGTTAAACGTGGGGAGCACATGTCCTCTTGAAAGCTGCTGGGAGTTAGGCATCAAGATAAATTGCAAGATCCTGTTACCAGTTTACCACTGAAATGTCAGTTGTTTTCACTTCTGTGAGTTATCGGAAATACTAGAGATGCAACTGTAGTAACAAAGAATTTGATATTCGGAATCCCAGAATGCACATTAACGGCGGATTTTGGCATCCAAAAAACGTCCACCGAAGCCAGGTCCAACCCCAAAATTTCAGCGACCACTTTCACACTGGTTAAAGAAGCCAAGTGGCTTGTAACTAAGCCGCTAACCCACATGGCCAAAACGCAGCCCTGATGGGCACTGGGCTTTGAAGGCTCCGTGGAAAATTGAACTGTACGGCTGGCCTTTGCACTGTTAAGCACTTGTGAATTGTATGCCCGGCAAACCTGTGCTGAATAGTGTGTGCTCACTGTTGTGCGCCTGTGTCAGGTTTTCAACATGGGTTGGTGAGTGGATACATCCTGTGGACTTGCATGACATGCACAAAGTTTTTACCCAGTTTCACCATTTACGGTCAGTAAGTCTATGACAGTGCTGTCAGAATCTTGTAAACAAAATATTTTTTATTCTCTGTTGCCTTGTGGCAGGGGTTTAATGCCCTTTGTTAATAAAATAGGGGGGGGCAAAGGAACCACTGAAAAGGTGTTTTTATGGAATGAAATTTTACTGCCCTTTTGAGTTCCCGGAAGGATGGTATTAAGTATTCCATGGGTGAGTGAGCATGGTAAAATAAGCGCGCACACTCGGGTGGTCAACTGAGACCAGAAGTCTAACTATGTTGACGTTTTCGAATGAATGGACTTTAATTCACGCTGTACCTGTTTCGTGAAAACATATAAAGCCAAAAATTCCTGCAGCAGGCGTGAGCTTTACTGACCTCGAATACAACTTAATAATTCACAACAGAAAAATTGACATAATATTCTGGAGCAGAGCATTAAGAACCCCACATCATATAAACAAATTTCCCCAAGTGGATGTAGACTGATGGCACAGACCATATAAATATTATGAAAATAAAAAAAATAATCACGATGTTGGTATTGTACGGTACAGACACTGAAATGGCTCATACTCTAGATAAAGTATTTAAATTTGCAACATTTTTAAACATGACCACATTTAAGGCCTGATATGTGGGTTAAATTATTCTCCTCCTGTGAGCTGGTACATTCTTGCTCTCATTGGAACTCTAGTACATTCGATCCTGTGCATCTTACATTGCCAACGTCTTTGCCCCAAATATTTAGAAACACTATCCATTCTGTCTGCCGAGATACGTATGCCTGTTTTAAGGATCTTTTGTGCATACATTTCTTTATGATATGAAAAGTTTAACATTCTGTGTCCCCCCTTGCGGAACTGCATTCCATCATGTTTGAGTCTATGACCGTGTCGTTGCTTGCAGAAGAGTCAGACAGATCTCATGTCAAAATATTTGCCCTCTCTCCGTCGCCCTCTATCATGGCTTCTGTTTCTCATGCCTGGTCAATGTCGTGGACAACACCACCCTGCAGTTGTCAATAATTCCTAGGGAAATTCCTCTCTGTCTCTCTAGTTTATAACAAAGTGTCAGGCTGAGTTGAGATATTTTTTTGAGCTAAAGGTTGCATCGTTCAAATGTTTACGTATTTCAGAGCTAAAATGTGTAACACAAGAGGACCACAAGAACGTTGACTGTAATGTTGGGGCTATTACAGTGCGTAATTTGAGGCCTTAATTAAAGTGCAAAACTGGATGTCAGTTGCAGAAAAAGTGCATTGCATCAGATGTGCGGTGTACAGTAATTCTGATTGGAACAAAAGTGAATTTGCTCATAAAATGCGCTTGGAATGATTCATACTACATGCACATGTGCAATGAATTCTGCATCAAAGATGCCAAAGTTCACGGTCGGTATCCCGCAAACACACTGTGTGTGTATGCTGTCTTCCACTCAGTCATCTTGTTTGTCATTGTTTACACGCTGCGGTTCCACACAAATATAAATGTGCATGTGCAAGCCTCTTAAATGCGTCACACTGCCGCGGTCGCAAATAATCACGAAATGTCCCCTTAAATCATGCATGCTCTCCCCCCTAAAAACCATAAAAATGCCGAGACCCAATGCAGAAGGGTTACTATTATCTGCTCCTAGCGCAACAAAAGAGGGCGGGTTTTTTGTACTCATCGCATAAGTGCGCATTTATAATTGAAACTAATGGCGCGTTAGACGCGGAGTACACTGAGCAGATGTAACAAATTTATTCCCTAATGTATGGTGTTTGCGTACACACAGAACATGGGCAAGAATCCTCTAGGAAAACTTACATGTACAACCAACCATCTGTGTTTCTTTTGCCGCTTGGGGGTGCACTTCAACTCGGGGCGAATTAAGTGCACAGACATGGACTTTACCAATAATGCACTGAAAAAAAAAAGGCTTTTCCTTGGCAACCTCAGACCTGGACCATGTAGGTGTAGTATAGGTTTTAACATCAATTGCTGCAATTACATTGTATGGTCATGTACATCTCCCGCGAATTGCTTGTATACTTGAAGTGCCGTTTCAATAACCTAACGTTTAATAAGGGTTTCCTTGTTACTTTTTTTATGAGTTTATGTTGATTCTTGAATGAGCACAAAAACGCTTACTCTGAACTTTTCTTATTTTTCAATTGAGGTATTCACTGTCACGTTTTTCTAGTCTTCACTGCATTCATCTCCATTAATAATCAGACGTACGTTCAATGCTATTTTGATCTGAGCGTTTAGTGGAACCAAGAGATTTCCAGACTGAGAACCGTGTTCATCGGAGAACTCTGGCTTTTGTGCACATTACTTTTTCCTGTTCTTACCATGCACGCACTCATGCTCAGACGCTAAGCAACACCTGTCTCTAAAAATTAATTCCCCACCCCCTTTAGAAATGTACACGAGACTGGGTGTGTGTGTGTGTGTGCCGGTCGTTGATGTCACTGGTACTGTACATTCATTTATTTATGGACATCCAAAGGAAACCCCTGAGATCATTTTTAAAAAAGCTGTCAGTGTGAGTTGCATGAGTCATATGAATGATTTCCATTACCTGGGCATGCAGTGTACGTGGAGCTCCCTGTAGTGACCTTGATGTATGCACCTTGACAAATAGAGCTAATGAGGAAACCATCTGCCCTAGCCCTACTCAGAGCTAGCCATTATGTGCAAATTTGCCAGTTGCAAAAAGCAGAAAAGCATCATCTGTGGTGCAGTACATGCATTGACCTTGAGTAATTGAAGCGCAAATTGTTTGTTGTTCAAGCGTTTTGATTTATTTTTGTAGAATACCACTGGAGACCATTGGTTTTTTTTTCCTCGCAACTGTATTACGCTGTGTGCGTGCATGTGTGGTCATGTTTCCTGTCTCTGTGTTGCATTGTGTTCGCTATGTGCTTGGAGCATGCCAGACTGCGGCAATTCTTCTTGGTCTTACCAAATAAGGGCATATATACATGTACATGTGTGTCTGTTGCATGTCGTGTGGCAGTTCACTTTCAATAAATTATTGTTTGCAAATGCCTGTAAATATAAGGCTCTATGTCACAAGCAAAGTGGAGGCAGTATGTCATAGTTTATCAGAGGCATGTACATAAGGTGGGTAATGGTACATTATTTCCCACTGGTTTTTGGTACAAGGAAAAGTGTACATGTGAAATCAAGTGTAATGGTTTGTGTTTGCTCGGGCAGCAACTCTTGAAATGTTTATCAATCCTTGAGATGTTTTTTGCACTAGTTTTGTTATCTCTGTGATTTCTTTTAATCTGTGTTGTGTTAACCTCTCTGTTTCAGGCACTTTTCCTATTCAGTTACATCTACTATTAAAGACAGAGTCTGATCTTGAGTCCAAAATACAAGTTTGGGTCCTTGAGTCTAAAATGTGAATTCCAATATATTAATTGAGTTGGAGTCTGTTACTTCTACCCACTCTATCCATCCCCTAATAGGGTTGCACATTTTCAAGTGGCATTATTAAGTCTGAGCCTGAGTAAGTTTGAGTCTGAGGTTGGATCGTCATTCAGTGTGACTCAGGCCCGAGTCCACCAAGATGAGACCGAAATCAGACTTGAGCAGTTGAACTTTCTAGCAAGTCTTGTAAAAACCACCGACCTGTGGAGGCTGCCTCTGCAGCCTGTTTTGATTGGGAGATTGATTTCACAATCTCTGTCATGTATTTTGACTTTCAGTTGTGAAACTCTTTCTGTTTTATTCTTTTCTCTCTTCCATACTTCCCTCCTTCCACAGCGTGTAAGTAAATGTGTCATGTTGCATCACATCTGCCACAAAGCTTCATTTAGAAGTAGTTTTGAAGGAGTCAGCTGTTTCCTCCCATGTTGTACATGTACCATAGTGCTTGTTGATTAGTTTTTCTTTTTACCACTTGACCTTTGTGTGCATGCTCCGTGTCTGTCTGCCCATTCTAGATGTAGTCCCCTCCATCCCATAGACCAGTCCCAGGACAGGATTGGCTGTATGCTCATTGGGACTCCCAGCAATGGTAAAAACACTGTGCCAGGTGAATGTGTTGTTCATAACAACTGTCAGTGGGACATTTATGTTGACATCTGGCACCGTGGTTCTGCCATTAGGGAGCGTCTGATCATTCAAAACATTGGAACGTTCCATACGGAATGGCTTGTCCACGTTCAAGAATGGGTGGCCATCAGAAACTGCCTTGGAATGGTCTGTGCACAAAGCGGACTCTCCCCATGATGGGGGGGGGAAGGGTCCGATGGAACGCAAACATTCCCAACTTGTGCATTGCTCCCTTACTGGGGATCCCTGTTACACAGTGATACTGTATTGGGAATAGGTCCATCAAAGGTCAGAAGGTGCCCTGGTTACAAAATATCTGCAGAGAATAAAAAAAATCACGTTGCTGCATGAAACCCAACTGCAAACCTTGTCGTTTGTGTGCTCGTTACATGAAGTGGAGACTCTTCACATAGTGTCGTGGGGCATTGCATGTCTTCAAGCCAATTGATGTAAGGTGCTGTTTTCAAAATTTCTGAGAAGCTCTGTGCAGCACTGTGCTGCACGGAAGACATTTGCAAGCATGTGTGATACTGTGTGTGGATAGTACAGCCACGTTCTTGTGATGCTGTCCCCGTTTTTTTTCCGGCCAAGCCCTGCAGGCAGTAGTGCTTGGCGCATCCTTCCACCTCATTGCCGTTCAGGATTTGGTCACCTCTTTTGGGCGACCAGTTTTTGAACCCTCAGTGGTTGCAACTCACTGCATGCATGAGGCCCGATTTCTTGTGACGCCACAGAAAGAGCCCACTGGGTTCGGTGGAAATGCATTTTAACCAGATGTACCGGTATGGTACTTGCATAGGGCACTTTAAGCAGGCATTCCTAAAACTATTTGTCTCACCATCAATTTTATTTCAAGGAAAATCCTCTCAACTTTGTTTAATGGAAAAGCATGTAACCCTCATAAGTTTCAATTTTAAACCGAGCCTAATTGTAGATTCCTTGGAAAACCCCTTTCAGAAACTTTCCCTGCAAGCATCTCGCAGGTTTGCCCCCTTCCCCCCAAAACCCCACCCCTTTCACTCCTCCTCCAGAGCCCCTCAACCATTCACTGCCTAGTCCTCCTCTGCTGTAGACAGGAGCTCTGGTGTGGCATCCTGTGCCCCTTAGATTTATGCAGGCAGATACACAGGCATCGGCATGTCATTCTGCTTCCTAAGAACTTCACAGACCTCCACCTAAGCCCATGGAAAAGTGTGTTGTTCTCATTTAGCCCAAGTTCTTGTACATGCACATCTTACACCTGTTATCATCCACTCTACGGTACATCCCCCAGTATATGCTATGCCACACCCTTTTCAAATCCAAATGCTTTGTGCTTCTGAATGGGACTGCCAGGCACACTCACCAATTGGTGCAACCCAACTATCACTTGCCTTGCATACCTGTATGGAGGCTTTGCGTGGTAGCCATCTTGCAGGGCAGTTCTTTCGTTTCACAAGGAAATCTCCTTTGTGCGTAACCTGTGAGACAAAAGCACTGTCAGCCATGCAAAACCTCTATAGCATGCTTCAACCTCAGAATAGTTTTGACTAGAAAAATACCTTCAGTTGTAGCTCAGTCCTTTCCCTATGGCATCTTGGATTTTTTTTATTGGTTACAGGAACGAGTGCCGTTTGCTGTAGTAGGTAGCAACATGATCTTGGAGGTCAACGGCAAAAGGGTCAGGGGTCGTCAATATCCATGGGGGGTCGCCGAAGGTAGGCCTGGATTCAGTGAAAGTAGACTCCTCCTATAAACTCCAGTCAAGAAAATCTCTAGTGTATTGTCTTTATTCCATTTTTGAGAAACTTTTTTACTTTTGTAATATCAGTGGTTCGAATTCCTAGCAAGTCTGCATTTGTAGGTGATAGTTTGAGGGTTCTGTACTCCACAACTGTCTTAAGTTTTTAAGCCAGTTAGTTTATGAAACAGTCTTGAGAAAAAAACATGGAGAGCTTTTCCTGTGAGTATTACTTGCAAAGTGTCTTGAGCCATTCCACAAAAAGTGCAATGTGTGTTGACCCTATTTTCCTTTGATGATATGTACTTTGTCACTAAGGTCCAAATCAGTGATACAACTGGGATTGAATGGGGAAGGGGTACCTGGGGATACACACTTTTTTTTAAGGGGGCGCTGAAAGAAAAGGAGCTGCAGTTTGTGCATAGGTTGTGTACATCATAAGTTTTCAAATGGGGGTGGGACACTGAGGGGGGAGGCCTCTGCCAGAGGGTGCTGTGCCTTCCCTCCTTTCCATCACTTGTTTTGAGTATTTTTTTCTTCAACTGTCGTAACAGAAGAAGTGTCTATTCAAGATTCAACCACCATGGTAGTTGAGTCTGGTCACCAGTCCATTCACAAGACCAGTCATAAGAAGCGATGACCAAGGAATGCTTTTGTCACAGTTCATTTGAAAACATTGTGACTTGACTCCAGACTCAGTGACCTGTAATTGACCTATGATGGATTTGCAGGGACTTGTGATGGGCTTGGCTACCGCAATGAACGTCAGTTCTGTGGTTAACGCTCATTTATTTAGTGGGCACAGTCTCCTGTACAGCATCATCTACTTTAATGTGTTTGTCCGCTGTACACAGTTGAAAACTTGGAACATTGCGATTTCATCCCGCTGCGCAACATGCTGATCCGGACACACATGCAGGACCTGAAGGATGTGACGAATAACGTCCACTATGAGAACTTCCGATGTCGCAAGCTGACGGCCGTGACGGCAGGCGACAGCAAGAAAGCTGCAAAGTAAGAGTCTGATTGGCTGAAGGGCTATTCAGGTTATGGGATAGGATTGTGGGTAGGGGTCTGGAAATCTGTGATGGTTTGTTGTTTTTTCAGTTTTCCTGTGCGTGAAATTCCTGAAACATGTGTAAGAGGGCACCCTGACCATTTTATTTATTAGGGGAGGTTTATGGGCGATGACCAGGACCGTTTGCCAAATCTCGCTGTTTGTTACCAGCTTTGGTCTGCTTTTCTTCAAATACTAGAACCATTTTGAAACTTACCGTTGGAGCAAAATAAACTACACCAAACTTTGGCCAGACGTTTGAGACAGTTTGATATCTGGATGGTAGAATAATGAGGTTCATTGAACAGAGGGTGAAATCTCAGAAACCAGATTAAGACCAGTGTCTTGGATAACCCGTAGTGGTAACTGGCAGAATTTTGCTGACTAGATTTGGTGATGTTGACCTGCGTCAATCGCCCGGTATCCCGGCCATGTCCCAAAGTGATTGAAGATCGTGGATGGGCACCCTCCTTTGCATGTTGCAGCCTGTGCAGCTCATCAGAGCTTACATAAAAAAAAAAACCACCACCTTGCTGTATCCATGGCAGCAGCAAGTCCAAATTTATTGTAGAAAAGCAAGCAAGAAATGTTGCGCAACTTCGCAGATTTGTTACATTAAGGGTCAGAAATCAAGAAGATTGGCTTGGTGCCCGGCAGTGGATCATGAACTTTGCATATAGATTGGGCAAAACTTGCTTTTGTTTGTTTTTTTTCTCAGTTGAATCATGTGCATGTCACTGTATGCTGTTTGCATCACGTAGTTCTACATTAGGCCTAGATGCTTTGTTGAACTTAGTGAAACGGTTGAGGGCCTTTAAACTTATGTAGTAAAGTTCAGAAGGATTGGTAGTTGAAGGTAGTGTGTATCATGTATGTTTGCACAGTTGTTTAGGGGTCCAAATCCTAAATCAGTGGTTTGTTAATGCTGTTAAGCTGCACTAAATTTTTGAAGATTGGCAACTGGGGACGAATATTAACACTATTAAAATGTACTTTGAGCGTGTTGCAGTATACATGTAGGGGAAAACATGATGCAGAGATTTTTTTTTATCATGTACTGATATACCTTGGGAGAGAGGGGGTGGAGCCAGAGAGAAAAAGGGGTGGCGAAGAGGATTAAAGCTCGTTCCTTTATCTCAACTAAGTGAAATCATCCTTGGAGAAAAAATTGAGGGAGCGTACCTTTTTTTGGTGGGGGATGCTGTCTGTTTTTATACTCCCGTCCCCCTGTTCGGCCACCCTGGCCCCACCCCCTTTTGGGTACTGGAATTCACTCGATGCCTCTGTGTGTTCAAGTAAAATTGCATGCTGCTTTGTTTCGTTGCAGTGAAGTGGCCGGTGACCCGAGGTGAGATGATATCTGTTCTTTTGGATCACGACCTAGCCCTTTTGTATTTTTTTACCCCTTTTTTTGGTATACCACTTCCTTTGATGAGAGCTCTGAATACGGCTACCAAATTTTGACCCCCCAGGCTAAGAGGGTTGACCAGTAAGCGACCACCAATTGCAGGACTGGAGACTCTGTGATCTCCAGTTCTTGGCAACGTCTTGTCCTATTGATATGAATCACTTCGCTTTTTCTAGTTGCCTCATCTCATCCAGATTTTTGGCTCTTGTGAATCGCTTGACCTGAAAAAAGAAATAAATCTGGGAAAAAAAATCAGACGTGCATTGAGTTACCTCTGGAAATTGTTTTGAAGGGGTCCTTCTCGGGAAAATGCAGTAAATGTGTTGAAAACTGAAATGATTCAATTTGGGTCTCCGTTTTGTTTTTCCGGAATTCACAACCATGCTTTACAGGCTGAACATGGTACTTATCCATCACTGTATCTCCTGCATCCAATAGCTGCAACAGTGAGCCTTGAATCCAGGCTGACCATTTGTAGCCACCGTAATAAAGAGTACAGTAAAATAAGTGTCATGGTCATCCCTGTGATACTAACCCACCCCAGAGGGAGTGAGTGAACATGATGCAGTTGCTGCTTTTGTTTCTTTCTACTAACATCATCAACTGGATATTTTGGGTCTGAGAAATTTTTATTCATCATGCGGCAGATTAAGGCTGTTTCACCATCTGAAATCTGTTCTTTTATGCAAATAATAATACCACTCTAGGAAATGCATTGAAAACCTACAAACACAAATTCATTTAATGGGACAGGTGTATATTTGCACTGCACGTGATAAACGTTCATCCCAAATGCAACATGGCAACTAATACACCGTCACGATGGCAGGATTTGTGAGACAGCAATACGAGTTTACAGTTAAATTACAGAAGCAGATCAGTCTGTTTCTCTTCATTTTGATATCTGGAGTGATTTTTTTTTGAGGGGATGCTCTTTTTTTAACATTTCTTTAGCATTTGATATTGAGCTGCATAATCTTTATAGCTGTTTCCTGCCTTTTTTTGTCTGCTTTTAAAAAGTGTGTAAGCTAGTGTGTTACTAAAGTGTGGTTGTAGGGAATGGATTGGTTTGGATATTTGACTACAACTGAACCTTATGGTAAACACTTGAAGTGCCATCCAATTAGGGGTGAATAACAGGCTCTTAATTTTAATGGCAGAATTCTTGCACTGGGAAACTGAGCAGAGATAAAGGGACAGTTTAGTAGTAGACAAATTCAGAATGTGTATTCTAGTTACATTCATGTATCTGATCGCATGACCTTTTTCCCTCCCCAGAGTCAATGGAGATAATTTTTGGTCAAACATACAAGTCCCGTGAGGGTTAAATTTTGTCAGAGAGGTTTCATATGGGGAAAGGGAGGGGGCAGGCTGGCATCTCATTTGAGAAGGTTTAATTTGGATTGGTTTGGGTCTTTTCTAAAATGGAGAGTGGCTCGTTGCGGGAATATGGAAAGGGCTGGCACAGCATTTTGAAGAGAGTGTTGGGTATCGGTTGATTATTTCGTTGAGTTTTGTGGGCATAGAATGCGGGATTATGCCAATCAGACGTTGAGATTGGGATCAGAAGGTGGGGGGGGTGAGGTCTAGTTTGTGTGGATTAAGGTTGGGGTTATCGCACATGGAGTGAGTGGCACTGAAACCCACTGATTGGGGTAGGCGTGATGCTGAGTTGCATTCAGTGAGTTGTGTGACTCAACTGGATTGCTTTTTACCATATGGGAGGTCAGTGTAATTTGATAGGGTGGGGCTGAAGCTGTGGCTGGGCGTGTAGGGATAACGGTAAGTTACATGTACGTGGAGTGTATTAAGTATTGGATTCATGAAAGGCATGTAAGCAAGGGACGTGGCTGAGCCTGATCTCTGTTCCCATGACGCCTTCATCTTCGAATTCTTCTTTGACCCTTCTGCCTGCTGTGCTTTTGAGTAGCTAGTGCCTTAGTTTTAGCCCTATCTCTACCGTGGCGTACATGTACACTGTTGTAGTGCAACTGCCTCTGGTATTTGGGTGCTTGCATAGTCTAGCTGCATCTGTCTTCTTGCAAGGGAACTTTGTGTATCAGTGCCATGTAGAGGAATACTAGAAACAGAACGATGGATGCATCTTTCAGAATTGGTACCTTCCCTTTTGGGCTTCTATTGTCATCCTTGTCATCAGTTGATCTCATGTAATGGCACTGCTGACTGGTTGTATTTATTAACTCACGGTCCTCAACTGGACAATTTTTGTTTTCACTCACCCAGTTGAGTTAAAAATGCCATGAAAAGAAGGCCTGACATTTCTGTTAGTTTACCCAATTGATGAGTGTTACAGAGCTGGAATTAATGAACTGCCAGGTGATATTCGGTATAGCAGTTGCTGTACAGTGCCGTCATACAACAGTAAATGTTCAGTTCAAGCAATCTTAAATAATACTGGTGATTCATAATGCAGTGTGCCACCAAGAGATTGTCAGGGAGAGGCCTTTTCGTAGTGCATTATGGGATAAGTAGTCGACAAAAGTCCCATTCACTTACTACGCTGTGCACGGGAAACTTCAGTTTTTTGAACGTTTGTTTATCTTGGTTGAAAATTCGTAATTGCTTACTGAAAATGGGTGTTAAATAGCGAAAATGATGGATTTTGTGTGGTGCAGAGGATGACTCGAATCAAAAATTCCCAAGTTGCTTACCAAAGTGCTCTCAATCACAGAAGCTTGGTGACTGTAAATTTGAAAAGTGGTCTGTCTGCTGCAAACTCTTGGTGGTGCGTTGTATTGTTAATCCCCTATATTATGCACTTAACTGTTCATAATACTCCTTGACGTGTAGAGGCACTACTGTCTGTTGATGTGTTGATGCAACCTTTGACATTGACTTTTGACTTTGTCTACCAGTGCACTCGCATTCACAACCCATGGCCGTGGTCCGTTTATGCCTATTGACCTTTCCATTTTTCGGTGCATTATGGAAACTTTCTTTTTGTGAGCATACAGTGTTAATCAGCACTCAAAACAAACAGCTTGAATCTTGACCTACGCTTTAAAAAGCAAAAGCACACATGTTTATGTGTTGAGTGTGACTAACAAAGTAGCCATGTTTTTGTTTGAATTGGCACAAGAAAGTCATTTAAATAGTGACACGTTCACTAAGAAGCAGTAAAGTTTCGGCGCCCTTTTTCTCTTTTGTTTTTAAGACAGATAGTTCTTTCTTGCATTAGAAAATTCTGTTGAATATTTGAAGTGATCGCTATGAATATTTTAAGGCACTTTCTTTTTTCACAAGTACTGAATTTTATTGTGCAGGTTTACGACCTTTGTAACCCAACAAGCAACATACTGGCAATCCTCCGGTTGAAGGTGCTCATAGGAATCCCCAAGGACAATGTCAAGTCCTCCAAAATTAAGAATAGTAATAATGAGAAATGTGTAATTGAAGGCTGTGAAAGCTTGCTGATTACTTGGTGTTGTTGTGTGCCTTTATCCTCCATCCATTTCCTCTGCAGGGTTGCATCCAAGAACCCACTGGCTCAGTTTGAGGATGAGAAGCACGAGCACGAGATGAAGATGAAGAAGATGGAGAACGAAATGGAGCAGGTCTTCGAGATGAAGGTCAAGGAGAAGAAGAAGAAGCTAGAGGACTCGGAGAAAGAGGTGGGGTACCAGACAGAGTGTGGCATTGTGTTTATGCAAGAAACCTGAGCTTTTACTGTATTTGTATGTGAGGACATGCAATGTCCTCAAGAGTTTCTGGAATTTTCTGGGTGGCTGTATGTCATTCCAGTTCTACTTTTCATTTAGTTTAAAACTGCTCTCAGCTCTGCAGAATGCATTGCCTATCGATGGGCACTTGCATAATGGTGTATAAACTGAAGTTTACCTTGATTTAGAAGTCTTCAGGATTGTGATTTTCCAACCATCCTCAGCATGTTTATCTGTGAGATATTTGGGCAGAGCTGACACTTTATAAAGCTGGGTCATTCTAAAAATTTGGGGTCCAAAGTATGATACTTTTCCGCCCATGTTACCTCGGACATGTATACCATCTGACGTGTTTGACAAGGAATAGATCACTGAAATTGCTTTCAACCTATTGTTATTTGTTTGGCAGTTAATTTGCAGTACTTATTCAATCTTGGAATCAAACAATGATTTCTAAACATTAAAAAGTCATATGCAGACGTAATGGGGACGGGAAAAAAATTGAACCCCAAATTTATAGAGTGACCCAGCTGTACATAATCAGTTGGCTAAGGTAGTTTGAAATTTCACCAATTGCCTGTTGCCGTGCCAACTGAAAGGAATAATCAAAGCCGTAGCCGAAGAGAAGCAAGTTTGTCCAGTGGTATTCCGCCATTAACCATAGCTATGGACAAGCTACTTGCTGCATTGCGCGTTTTAGGATGTGACATTGTTATTCGGCCTGTGGCTTTTCAAATATCTAGAGATATACCTCGTTTGTATATGTGACTGGGATATGCGGGTTATTGCTTTACAGCTTCATCACCGATTGGAACAGATGAAAAAGAGCCTCGATCAACAGCGTCGAGATCTGGAGGAGAAGAGACGGCAGTTTGAGAAGGATAAACAGATCTTTGAAGACAACCAACGCCTCCGACTTGAATCTTCCAAGTAGGTCCAAACTTCAGTAACATCAGGGCCCAATTTCATGGTGCTGCTTATCGCAGAATTCCACGCTTATGATCTCCATTCTGCGCCAACCGTTCAAGCAGAAAATTCTGCGCTAACCCTTAAAGCACAGAATCCTTAGTTATGGGATATATGCATGCGCACAAGCTAAAATTCCTTGCTAACCTGTGAAATATGTTCGGTGTAAGCGCAGAATTTTTTGCTATGGTAAGCGCCGATTTTTGGCTTGCGGTAAGCAGCGCTGTGAAGTTGGGCCCAGTGGTCATCATTTTGTTCCCCCGTGCCATCTGCTTACTCTCCAGGCATTCAACGATCAACAATCACTTTTGAATCAGAGCTTGCTTCTCAAACTTTCCTCTTTCCTGTCAGCTCCCATAAGATAGCTCTCTCTGTCTCTCCTCTTTGCTGGCTGCTTTTACCTTTTTTTTCTATGTGTCCACCAATGGCGCCGAAACGATTTTCAAAGGGGGAGGCATTAATAGGCTGATCCATTAAGCCCCACCCCATTGTAGGACATGCAAAATGTGTGTATGTGTGTGGGGGGGGGAGCATGTCCCCATTTGTATAAGTGGGGGGGGGCACTGGACCTTGTGCCCCCTCTCCCACTTCGCCACCAGTGATGGCCACTCACACCCCTGGACTGTTATTATCTACTATCTTCTGTACGATATCCATTTTTGTAGGGACTTGTTGTGTACACTGCTCCTGTGCCTAGACTGTTTCTCAGACCATTCCCTCTGTTCTCTTTGCATCTTCCGTCTCTACTTCTCTGATCATTCTTTGCAGGCTCAATTGCTGTCGTTCAACCATTTCCGGCCTCGTCCATCCCCTTTTTCAGTCATTCGCCCCCATACTTCGAACACTCCTGAACCATTCACCGACCACGATTTAACAGTAATATGTGATCAGGCTTCAAATATACCTTCACCGTTTTGTGTCATCTCCATAACTACTAAGCCGCCATTCTTTTGTTTCTTTTCGTTTCACAGGACATTAGATCCCAAAAAGAGCAAGAACAAGAAGACCATATTTTGAGGCCGGCGTCACCCCTCGTTTTATCTTATGCACAGTGAATGGACTGCCGTCTAGTGCTACCCTATCACACCCTCCCATTACCACCTATCCAGCTGACACAGAGTGTTCTTCACCCCTACAGCCCTTGACATGTGGACCAGGTCGGTCCTCCCGGACCAAATTCATCCTTGGTTGCGTAATGCAGTGATTTGCGCTCGGCAATCAAGAGTTTTGTTGTTTGAGAGTTGACGTCTAGCACCCCTTTCCACCAACGCAAGCAGCAACCACTGTAGCTCGGATTGTATATGCACACCTCTATGATGTCCTGGAACCTGGTTCATGTCATGAGTTAGTCAGGTGCCTGTGACGCTGTGACCTGAGTCACTGTGATCAGTGCAGTGGCCTTTGGGAACGAGACAAAGGTGGTCGCTGGCAGCCATCCTGGTGTCTCTCGTCCACGCATCCCAAACCCAGAGTGGAGAGTCTTGATCGTAATAGTTGGGTGCCTGCAATGCAGAGCCTCCACGCCATGATGATCATCTCTGCATCCCTTGGGAATTAGAAATGAATCGAAACGGAGAAGTGGGTCATGGGTCACAGATATTCTCTTCCTCAATCGCCCTCACTTTTGTTATCCTTTTTCTAGATGTAGGATGACTGAAATTAATCTTCCAACGTGTCGTTTTCAGTTTTAGAGTCTCATTTGATGTGCACCCATTATTTGTCACATTTCTTTTAGGGTGACAACACGTTAACTCAAGCTTAATTTAATGGTGACCAGTCTACATGTAGGTGCATATGCTTAATCTGGAACAGTGATAGATAGTTGGAATTTTCTGCGCAGCTGCAGCAGATGGAAAGACAAAAAACTTGCTAAACCCGTCCCTCTTTTTTCCCATTTTGGAGGGAATTCAGAGGGTTATAGTGTGATGTAATGGAAGCCCCAACACTATAGAAGCCCCACATCTGATGTCACTCCGTTGCTGTGGTTACTCTGGTCTTGCAGCAAGACCTTTCACTTTTGGGCATGATTGGTTTCCTGACCTCCACACCAGTGCTTGACTTGGTTGTGTACCTTTGATGGCAGATCAGCCCCTCGGAGAAGTACCTCGTCTGCGGCGAAGTACGTACCCTCCTGTGAAGTGACAGCTGCTGAAAAACAGCAAGTGAAAGAAGCAGAGCAGAGAGGCTAAATACTTTTTCTCTCTGTGTATTGATCAAGCCTGTTGACATCATGGGTCTTGTGTACTTGTATTCCCTCTAAGAAATCAAGTGTATACATGTATAGTCAAAGTGAATATGTTATCTATAAACTAGAGGTATTGGTCGTGGTGTTTATAAGGTAAGCTGTTGGAAAAGAATGAGGAAAAAAGGCGGTCTGAAACTGGTCAATGGTCTTGCTTTTAAATATGCGCTAGCTTAGATTAAGATTCAACTGACTGGTTCATAGGTCTCTAGCCATGTCTGAAAATTTGTTACATCTTGAGACGAGGTGGCCTCAAATTCAAATTCATTGATTTGTCAATCATTTGTGGAACAGTTGTTTTAATTGTGAGCAGGTTTTTTTTTACATGGCTGCTTACGTCACCAATGACATGCCATGGATAATTAAAAGTGCAGATAATTTTGACAGAGTGGTATGCTCATCACATGGGAAACCAAAACTAGGAGAATGAAAGTTCTGTTATATTGCCTGACAGTTGTGAGGTATTTCAAAACCTATGGTGCTTACAAAGAAGATGAGTAATAGTCGCAGGCTTCTTTGCATATGTGAATATTCACGTTCCTGTCACTGATTCATTTAGTTCATCAGTTTTGACATGGGCAAATTTTAGTTGCGGTACAACAATACAGTGTACATTAAAGTCCCTAGGCAGCCGTGGGCAGGAAGGAATAGGTTTTCTGTAGAAAAACAAGGGGAAGTAAGCATCCAAATGGTCATTGTTGCCTTAGCAACAATCAGTGTTAGATACCATTCAGCTAGCAGTGCAGATACATTTGTCGTACTTTGTTTGACAGTTTTGTAGTGCAGACACCTCAGGTGATGATGTTTGCACCAAAGTGGCATGTCAGTTTAAAAAAAAAAATTCAAAACTAAAAACCGCCCCTACAAACACAAGTTACAGCTCTGATGACTGCCGTTTGCACGCCATTGTAGGCATTTCTAGAGGGAGGAACATTGAGTCCCCTCAGTCGGGGAAGAAATTTACAAACACCAAAGAAGTCCGTGTGTGTGGTGCTAATGTGAGACGTTGTCATGCTTCGGTGAGCTTGGCCAAATGGATAGCATTTGAACAGGTGAACTAAAGATTTATTTTTGCAAATCTGTCAATACAGGGGGACTTTGGCGTAGAATTCAGCAACTTCTCATTGCAGTAGAGCTTGTAGTTGGCACTTACTATTGTACTAGAGGCATTGTGGACTTCAGGCCAGCTTTTTTTTGTAAAGTGGATTACAGACCTGCCGACTCTGAAAAAGGCAACTTTAGAAAATGTGACAAATGGACATTAGTTTATTCCCAACGGTGTGTTTTTTTGTGTGTGTTTTGTAAAAAGAAAAGTGGAGTAAATTCACATTTTCTTTTTCTCCTCCTACCCTAGTGAAGTTTATCGTGGGGAAAAATGAACTTGAGAGTTTAATTTTTTATATTATTTTATGTTCTTGGACTTTGCAGACCTTTGTGCTGTGTTTGTAATCCAATAAATGAGAAAATGCTGGCCTTATGGAAAAGTGTGTTTAACAACAAATGAGTAAACCTCTGCAAAAGGCTTGGATGGTCAACCTGAATCAATAATCTTTTTGAAATTATTGATTTTTGCATAGTTTAAAATCACATACGATAGGCATATAAGTAACATTTCATTGGTTTTAAAAGAAAAATAATTTTTTTTATTTACCTCATGATATTACTGCGGTGCTGTCATACATAGATTGATTAAAAATTGATCCAACTTCTCTGACATATGAAGTTTGTAACTTTAGTTTGGTATTTCCTTTCTCCTGATGGTCCTTTGTACGCATACATGTACAAGACATTCTAGTTGCTGCATTTCTTTTTGCAATCGTTTGTTATGCATTTAATTTGCGATCATTGTTTGTCTTTGAATTGTACCCTTGTTGCTGGAGGCAGATAATTCATTTATATAACTTCCAGCCAAAAGTAATGCTTAGCAAAATAATAAAGTTGTCCAAAACCATGTGCATATTGCTTCTGACGTTTTACAAAGCCTGTAGTTATAAAGGCAGTGCCCACATTCAGTTTCAGTTGCAAGGTCACGCTTCATGCACATGCGTGTTCGAAGCGGAAATTACGGCGGATCCCTTTGAGCACTGTCACCGTTAATCTTAGGGAATCGACTTTGCTGGTCGCACATGTGTAGATGTGGACTGGCCACAGTGAAAGTATATTTGGATAGTGCTTAATATTGATTTGTGTATGATTTATTTCAACAGTAAGGTGACCCAGCTTGTCTTGTGACCAATGGCTCCAAGCTTTCGTCACTAGCAGTGTATTTATACAGGGTCCCGTTAGTTTATGTTTTTGTACAAACATCATGTTAATTTTTTTTTTTGTAATCGTTAATTTCCAAACTTATTCATACAAATTTTTAATAAATTACTTCAGTTTTCCTCAGATCATGTGTCTTATTATTATATTTCCCTGATGTAAAAATATGTTGAATAACATACTCTATTCATATTTTGTAATATTGACATAGCATAGGGGTTGAGCCTGACTAATAGATATATAGTATTTAGAGTTTGACCTTTTTTCATCGCCAGGGCTTTGCTTGAACTCTTTCTCTTTTTTTTCCAGCCGCTATAGTATGATGTCAGCTGTTGTGTAAGATTTATACATGTTTTGTTTCCACGTGTCCACCACTTGAGCCTTGTGAGGAGTTTAAAGTGGAAGATTTTGTGTGTGGAAAGTGCAGGTCTTTAAGTGCTGCTTTGTGACCAAATCAAGCCTTGATTAGCTACTTGGCCTGTCACAAAAAGCGTAAACAACTGTGGCAATAAGGATGTTTCCAGGCACTGTAAATCTAGGGACAAATTTAAAAAAAAAGACTTACACTCGCGCTGTTATGCAACACTTACATGAAATATTTTTTTTTATAATTCCTTTTGTAAATTTATTTTCTGTATTTTATTTAACATGTGTTAACCATCAATTTTTTTAGTTCAAAAAGGCTCGAATAGGGGCTGAGAATCTGTGTATCAACCTGCATTGCATCAGGACCGTAAACAAGGCTATGAAGCCAGTTTATTTCAGAGATCGAGGAAATGAGCAATATTTCTCTTTACTACAGCGTCTTCAACTGATTAAGCAAAGAGAAGACAACTCATTCATTTTGGCTCATGTTGAATTTGTCCACTGAAATTTGCCAAGCCACAGTAACTGTGTGAATACAGGACGTGAAAGGCATGGCTGCTGTTAGCCAATCAGGGAATAGAATGGCAGTGTTGTGGGCTGTGATTGGTCCATCTGGGGTTTTCATCTTGGGTCAGCTTGAATTCTGTATGGATGCTCTCCTAGCAAATGTCGCAAAATTTTGCATAAGGCAAAAGTCGGGCAGGGACTAGTCACACATCTTTCGCATGAAATTCTTGCTAGTGACCAAATTTTGCTAAGCAAATGGTCTGTGTGCTTAGCAGCTGTTTGATATTGGTCCCAAGTATCATCTGGAAAAGGTTTTGAAAGAAACGTTTTTTTCGAGGGGACCATCAGTTTGTAGATATGAGAAACATGTTACTTTCAAGTATATCTGCATCTGTTAAATCTTTTTCTAGTATGGTAAGCTGAGGAAAGTTCAGATATAAATTCAATTGCGGCAAACATAAATGATGTGTTGACCGTTAAATTTGGCCTTTGAAACGAAATGGGGATACAAATCTTAAAATGAACAAAAACACGTCAACTAAATGTAGAAATAATGAATAGCCTACCTGTTGGTCAGTTTTACACAATTCTCATTTCAAACAAATCTCAATGTTATTTCTGGCTTAGTGGTGTGAAAAAAACTTAGTGCCTCTATCTGTTTTTACGGTTGGAGAAATACCGTAGCTGTCTTCGTTGTGGTAGCCAAACAAGAAAAAAACTCTGTGTGCTTTATATAGCCAGAATGCTGATGTAAATGTGAGTGTACATTATTTTAGTCTCGTCATAGACAATGTAAGGATACTCGTTAGGGTAGAATAGGTCATTGTGCTTCATATATATTGTGTACAGTGCGTGCTTTTTTTTTGTAACTTGAAAGTAAAAAAAATGAAATAATGGATCACTTCCATGTTAATAAATTGAGTGTGTTATTCCTCTTCAATATTCTTTAATTAGGAAGCTTTTTATTTCTCTGCAAACCTCAAATTCCAGACTATTTCTTTGTCATGGCATTTGTCAAGGGTTGCTATATGTCGTAAAGAATTTCTACTTATATTTAACAAAAACCTAACTGTTTAGTTACTGAAAGATATCCTCAGCGACTATGCTTAAAAAATTGTAACAATAGGAAAAAAACAGTGTCTCAGATGTGAAAGTTAATCTCTGAGAAAGCTTTTACAATAATGTAATAAATCTGAAAAGAGAACCAAACGCTGCAAGTCTCTGTGTTTTAAGTATTGAATGTTATGTTTGCATTCAATTCTTCAAATGATTGTCAGTCTTTCTCCCACTGCTGTCCTAGAGACCATCACATGACCCTGGAGCAAGTCACAGTAAACAATGACGAAAGAATACTTTTGTTGCAGTTCATTTGAATGGCTTGTGATTTGAATTCAGACTGAAGGGTCTTGTGTTTGTCTATTGATTGGTTTGTCTGGTCTTGTGACGGACTTCTAAAGGGTCTGAACTACAACACCACTTTCAACCAAGATACACTTCAAGAATATTGAAACACTGAGTGGATATATTTTGACGTTGATTTAATGTTTTTTTATTTTGGGCAAACTTGGAAAACAACACAAAAACAGAGTCACACTCCCAAGCGCCAAGGCTTTGTAAGAAAACATATTTCCATTCAGGTGTTAATAAGATATAGATTGCCTGGAAACACTACAGATGGCAAAAATCCCAAAGAAACAATAGAGAGGAGAAAGCCCATTCAATAAAGCTTTCCCCAACGTAGTTTTCAATTGAAAGTTTATTACATCAGTAAAATGCATTTATGAATGTTACTTCAGATTGGTGAGACATTGACATATGACTCAGTGATGCTTGTTAGAGAGTGATCTGAAACTAGGCTAAAGCTAGTTCCGTGGAGCGTTCATATTTGAAACATTTTGGAAGGGTTTTCTCCGGGTACTTTTTCAACTGTTAGCCTGATCTAATGGATTTGCAGCCACAGTACAGAAGCAGACGATGGCATGCATGATTGGAAAAGTCTGCAACAGAGGTCGCTATTTGCATTTCATAGTGATAAGTCGGGTGCCCAACCAGCCCACGCACTTTATGCCACCCACATGTCATCGTCCACAGTTAAGGACGGGGGCTTCACCGAGTTTCGTAAATTAAATAATGTCATCACGAATTTATCCGGGATGACGCTACCGGTACGTCTCATTTTATCGTGAGTATTTTCGTGCTTTTTAGTTGAGTACGTCTACCACGATCTTTTCATGTTTTAGTCATTGACAATAATGACAGATGTCATGGAGATACGGACACCGCTAACTACTGTAGGCCAAGCTGGACCGTCTTCCTTCCGCAAGGAATCCGTGGCCAGACCATGGAGCTATAAAAAGGATTGTGCACAAACCCACGTCCACGAGAATATTTTCAAGTAAATGATCGACACCAGGACTTCGAAATGGTAGAAATTTTGTGGTAAAATGCTGTCAATTGGCCATTGGGCATGTTGGGAACTCGCCTTCTGTCTGTGTCTCTGTGTTGATCATGTAAGCCTAACTGAATTGACTTTTGATTGATATCTTACACGTTCTGGCATTGTGGAAGGCAGTTCTTGCAAGTTATTTATAAATGAATCATCACTTTTATGGTTGGTAAGCATGGATGGTGCAAGGATACCAGCCAGTCCTTGATTGTTTTTCCTGATTTAACAACACAGCACTGAACATGATCTGCATGAATAGTGTCCAGTGAGCCTGAGGGGAATTTTTAACATAAAACTTTCAAAGTGGAGCATTCCATAGTTATGGCATTGCACAATTATTACTGCCAATCTAGTACTACTCTAGTAGCAGGAAAGAGCTCCATATACAGACAGCACTCGGTGCTCCTGTGCACAAACTTATGAGACTTAGCCTAGGCCAAAGTCTGAAAAACCAAAGTGTTTTCTATGTAAATGCTTCGAAACTTCCTAAGCTAACTTTCACTTTGTAGGACATTTTCTCACTTTGAGACGGCTGTTAAAACATTTCGAGGGAAAGTTAGTGTTGTCTTTATGGTAGTCTTCCCCAACCGAGATTGTTAGGTTTCACTTTCCACCTTCCCACAAGGCATTATGATACATGTAGCTCAATCCGCACTCATGCTTCTCTGTAAACTGGCATGTCAGGATCGAGTCTGGAACACAGGAATTTTGTTTCTTCTTTACTTTCTATACATGTTTTTCATGTTTATATGGTAGATCCTGTACCCCTGGAGGATTTTTCAAAGGGAAAAATTGTTTTCATGCATATAGTGCATACCTGTCTTATCTGTTGTTTGCATGGATCCTAAGCCTGGAGTTTGTTTTTCATTTTTGGGGCTGTCATTTTTCTGGTCTGCTGCCTGACCTTCCGTAAGGGCATAAGCCAGCTGTTGCAGTGTGAGAAAATTGCATGTACTGGAACATGCACACTTCATGCCTTCACAGTGACATGTCTACAACATGTGTGCACCGGGTACAGTGTACATGTACATATGTTCATGTATATTGTAGGTCTGTATTTGAACTGAACTACACTTTTCGGAGTACATGAACTGTAGTTTGCATATACAGTACATGTACATGTATGTAGGTTACTGTGCGCAAGAGGATTGTTGGTTGGCTGGGAGATTGATAGTGCATGTAACAGGTTTGCTTGTTTGTGTGTTTTTTACTCGGGTGAGGGCTTGGAAATTAAGAGCAACAAATTAAAATTTGAAAGATGACACCAAAATACATGTAGTAGTCCTACATTTATATTGAGCACATGACATGTTATACATGTGTGTAAAGTTGCAGACATACATGTACATGTACTTGCATCACTGGTTACACGTGCATAAATAATTATGATATTAAAATCAGCTACATGGTACCCTTACATACGACGGTAGTTGAATGATAGCTGTGGCACTCCTAAGCTTCAGCTTTCCAGTGAACTACGTGTACACGTATGTGCATGCAGCTGTACATTAATACAAGGGGAACTTAAACTGATCCACACCGTAGAATTCACAAACTGAAAAATCTTTGGACCGCACTGTAACTTGTAAGGGTGATGTTTTGTTGCGTGACACGCGAGGATTTCAGACTCGTTGACTACGGACCTGGCAGTTGCTTTCATGCAGTACGAAATGTCTGGTTTCAAAATGAGGGAAATACAAGGATAAAAACAATGTTTTGCCAATTACCAGGTGCATGTAGTCACATGCAAAATAATAAAGTCACACTTGACTTCAACAAGCTTGATGCGTTTCAATCAAATATAAACCTTTGTATCAGCACAGGGGAGGTTTTAATGAACATCTGTCCAGATGTTGAATGAATTCATTTTTGGTTTTGTGGTAAAGCGCCACCTGTCCTTTCCATTACATTTTTTAATGGGGTTGTTTTAAACCTTTCTCGGTGCAGTTCGTTCAATGAGGATTATTATTGTTGGACAAACCAGACTGCTGTCTGGAGGAGGTGGCATTTTCACAGCTGCCCACTCACACACATGTCCTCATACTTTTTCTGTGCTTGCTTCGTTCTGCCCATACATGTATGTACATGTACATGTACATGTAGAGTGTACATATACAATGTACATGTACATGTACATGTACATGTATTCCTCAAATGCTTGTATCTGTACGCACTGTAGTTTCCCTTTATGGTTGGAGTTACACGTACATGTAGCCCAGGTTGGACGACGTTGCGATTAATGACCAACTTATATCGTGCGGTAATACGCATTTGCACATGCGTGAAATGGGCTTGAAGCTCGGACCACATTCTGTCAGTTATGTTGTCTAGAGCAAGGTCTTTGCTCCATTCAGCCATTAGAAATACGTGGAGACGCGCAGACAATAGACCTAGCTGTATCTTTTGAAGCCTGTTCGGACTTCTTTACGCCCATGGCTCTTCCGCGCATGCGTAAGGGACACTCGGTTACTATGCATTTCGTGCATGTGCAAGTACGCATGCTAGACGAACGTCATGTACACGTAGATCGTTAACGAATCATGATGGAAAGCGTGGAGTTTCGCACAATTTGGGTAATTTCAACACACGATTTATGGAATTCGGGATACAAGGCACTTGTTAGCAACATTTTGAGCTGTCTTTGCCAAGTAAACGTGAGAAAAAACTGTTCAAAAAAATTTCGCATAGTAGGAGGACGTTAGTCACAGTGCAATGTAGACGTCGTCCAACCTGGGCTAGAGTTACATGTATGTGTAGATTAAATTAGCTGTGTGCAGTGATAAAGCTATGTACATGTACGTACAAGTACAAGTAAGGTTATATCCGAATTATTTGACTGTGACTTGACATAACACACGAGTCTTTGGTTTGTGGTCGTTGCTATTACCCATAGTAGAGTCGTGTGTAATATGGAGCCACAGCTGAACTGTTGGACAGAGTGTCCATCACTTGTCCATGAAGTGTGAACCTTGTTAATTAGTACGTCTTCAATATCTTGATTAACCGGTTTCTGGTCTGCTCAGGCCGAAGGATGCTCTCATTAAACTGCTAGACCACTTGTCAGGTGATTGCACATATTGTAATCAACGACGAGAAAGACCGTGATTAATAATTTGACTGATACATGTACGTGCGGGTACTTGCATCTTTATTCAGGTTGGACTTTCCTGTTTTAGCGAGGGAGAAATTTGTTGAATGAATTATTTCAGCACCAAAAAAAAAGAAAAAAGACAGAATGAAATTTTTGGTGCAAAATAACAAGCAATTAAATTTTTTTTTAAAAATGCACGTACAGTATTCATGTATGTTTGTGTGCACATACTCTACATGTACATAGATGTACATGTACATGTCTGCAGAACAGCCACAATAGAAAACTAAAAGAAAGAAATGCAAATTAATACATGTACATGGACAAAGTTACTACATGTACTGTACATACGGCCATGACGGTTGCATGAGATGTTATGCAGAGTCAATTAGAGAAACAAAACTGATTGCTTGAGATTGTGTTGGGAGGATAATGACTGAGGTACAGTACGGTACCGTACCTATGTATATGCACTGTTCTTGCCCACAAATGGCATTCTACCGAGTGGCAATATCAGACTTAAATGCCATCCATGACGTTCCTTTTTTTTCTGACACTTCAATGATGTGCATGAACTGAGCATCTTTGTTTTCTAGAAAGCACAAGCTTTGAAGAAGATGACGTTGGATTGTTTTGATATTCAACACCATTGAATATTTTAAGGATGACCTACAATGTACCGTACACACGAACGCGTACACAACTCAAATTCGCAAAATTCTTGGTGAAGTCAAGAAGAAGACACATAAACTGGTTACCAGGAGTGGCATTCCATGACCTTGTTATGTCTCTGTTTTTCTTCTTGGTTAACACCAGTGTGGCCTACAAATTTGAAGTTGCCAAGTTCCTCTGATTAAAAACACACTAAACAGTCTAAGGTATGGTGCAGTTATGGCAACATTTAGAATAATCTTCTACATGAGTACCGTACCTGTATGTACAAGGAGCAACAGATGCGTCCATTTACACTGCTTGAGGCCCATTAGAGGTGCCACAAATGTTTTTACCGGTATTCGTATATTGTTAGGGGATTGCGATGTATTTGTGTGACTAGATGTGTAGCAACCATTGCTTGTCTGTGCTTATAAAACTCGATCAGACAGATGTTTTGAAGTTGAAAATTGACAGTGTACATGTACATGTAATTTGTCATTCTTGGTGTTTCTTTTTCGCACAAGTTCACCACTTCAATATTCAGTACATACGGAGTGATGGAGGTGATATCATTCAAAAGAATGGAGAGGGGTCGCCTCCAAGCCTGACCTCATGCAACATACTGGTACTATGTAATAGAGCACCGAGACAATAGGATGACGTCACCGGTGGAGTTTCATTGCATAAAATGAGCAGTCGTCGCACTCTGATCCAAACTAGGTCATGGTCATGAAAACAATTGAACCAGCACATCACTTTACTCCCCTCCTGGTTACATGAACCTGTGCGCACAGTCAGACTTCTTACAAGTACAAAATAAAATGTATCATCACTTCTGAGTACATGTACATGTGTGTACACTACTCCAAAACAAGTTAGGGACCACTTTTTATTTTGTAAATGTAAATGTTGTTTATATGAGATATTTTACTGCTGAAAATGTGCATTTGATGTTTTGAAACTTTTTTAAAAGATTTTTTTATTCCAATGAGAACACCATCTAGAAAAAAAAATGAAAGAACTAGACCCTACTCATTGCTTGGAAAAAACTACTAGGTTAGAAAAAAGTGGTCCTTAACTTTTTAAGCAGTACATGTGTGCCGGTATGTGTGTGCGTGTACCAAGTAGATGGTACATGTACATGCATATATTCTTCAGTGAAAAAAAAAATGCAGGTACGTGCATGAACTGAAGTGCTGCTCGATCATTGGAAATATGTTGCCTTGTACCCAGTAACCGTGTCGATTTGAAGTCATACATAATACATACGGACGTGTACGTCACCGGTGGAGTTTCATTGCATAGTTGTTTTTCACTTTTTGAACTTTGTGTAGTAGCTTGTAAAAGTGATCTTAGTCACCAACCTTTCTTTTTTAGAAACATTCACATCACACCTGTGTTTGCATGCCACCGTGCCCTTCATTTTTTTTGTGAATTTGTGAACTGTGTAAACATACACAAGTTTGTATATGAATCCATACTGCAAAGTCATGAAAGTGGATATTCGGCTAAAGAAATAACGATTTCAGAGCAACTACATGTAGTGCTCATGCCGATTAAGGGTTTGGAGCACTAGTTCTGAAAATACGTGTGTGGTTGTGAAAACCATTATTTTGTGTTTTGGAGACTCAGTCAAGAACAGCTTCAATGGGGCTGTTTGACCTTTGAAACTTAATGAACTGGAATGTTGATAAATAGGATATGAGTTTTAGGGTCAGGACCAGTTTTGAAAATCATCCTGGTGGTACATGTATGCTGAAGTTCCTTTCATATTTGCTTTCTACTTGTAGATAATGTGCTGGCATTGATTTCCTGTCGGACCTGGTGTTGTGTCTATCACTGCGTCTGCCATGGGGCTCGTCAGCAGTTGCTGCGGCCGGCGTCCCAACAAGAGGCGCCTGCACAGTCCCAATGAGAGGGTAGCCTACAAGAAGGGCAAGCAAGGGGTTAGCGCCTCCTACAATGCCCAGGAGTTTGACATGACATTCAACTTGATGAATATCAACGAGGCCACAGAGGAGGAGCTGATGACCTTGCACGGGGTGACGCGAAACATCGCCAGGAACATCATCTCATACCGGCACCACATCGGGGGCTTCAGGAAACCGGAAGATCTGGTGCTAGTGTCGGGCGTCGGCGCCACCAAACTGGAAGCCTTTCGGACAGAAGTCTACTGCGGCCCTTATGCCGTCACCTCCCACTTCGACAAAGTCCCAAGTCGAACCTCCTACCACCGGGTCAACTCAAAGGTCTCCTTTGAGAATAAAGTCAACGTGAACACAGCCTCAGTCCCTGTGCTGGCCAAGGTGCCGAACGTGGGCCAGGAGTTTGCTGAGGTCATCGTGCAGCACCGTGAAGAGCATGGGCCCTTCCAGTACCTGACGGACGTGGGCAAGATCCCCCAGGTGGGCGCGTACCGGTTTGAGCTAATGCGCAACCACCTGCTGATTGGTGAGAGCTCGGAGAGCACCGTGTCCACGCCCTCCTTCCTAGAAATGCGCAAGCTGCTGCACTCGGAGGAGGCGGAGGATGCTGGCGAGGCACCGCTGTCGACTGCCATGGTCTCCCTTAACAAGACGCTTGCCACCCAGGCAACGCAGACCGACCAGATCTTCTTGCCGCTGATCATGACATCAGCGGAGGCCTGGGCTCGGCCAGTAGTTGACCTGCCATCAGCTGAGGCCGCTAACAGGAGGAGCAAGGTCAGAATAGGTACCTGGAACCTCCAGCAATTCAGCAAGGAGAAGGCTGAAAACCTTGGTGTGAAAGAAGTCGTTTGTATGACCATATTGGAAAACAGGTAAGGGCTGTCCGGAATTTATTTCAGCCTGAGAAAAAGGGAAAAAAAGCCTGCATAATCATGAAGGGGAACATCTAATGAAGCGTTGTTCAGGTGCAAGTCACATAATTGCTGATATGTAAATTTTACGGTTGTCCATGTACGGTACATGTAACTCTGTGAAACAAAACATTTTCGCTTGTACCCAACACCAACTGACACACGTTTGGGTAGATTATACAAATGCTTGGAAACATAATAGAGTTGAGTATTAAAGGGAGTGGGTCAAACCTTGTCCTAAAGCTTCAATTGCAACTAATGTCTAAGGAGAACAAATTCATAAAATCCTCTCTGAGTTTACTGACACACACTCTGGGCATGGACAAACATGATGTATACATCGTCGGTGTTTTCACGAAGTGACAAAAACCTCAAAATTTTGCCGAACGGACAATCCGAGATAAACGTGTTTGAAACTACCACTTTTATGTTACGGATTGAGGATTTCTTTTTACAAAGTCATGAAATGTTAGACTTAGAAAATGCTAATCCAGATTTATTTCTGGATACATTGTCTTAATTAACCCTAACCTTCCCCAACCACACAGAATTAAACAGTAGTAAAGTGTTTAATTCTGTGGGGATAGGTCTGGTAGGCCCAGACAGCTGCCTCTTCCATCGGGTTTGGCGTACCTCAGAAAAACTAAGTCCAACAGCCTCTGTGCATAAAGTCCCATGTGGATGTTTAACTTTGTGTGAATGGGGAAGGTGAGTTCCAGCAACCCTTGGGCAGTTAGGGTTAAAGAACAATTCATTAATAAAAACTAATAAAAGTTTTTTTACTTTGTGAAAACAGAAAAACCCGGAGGTGTTTATTTTTTTCCTATTCCGTTACACACACTTTTGTCACTTTGTGAAAAAGATGTGCCCTCGGAGAAAATTGTAAAATTTCATTACATTCCAACAAGCCCGCAGGTGTTTATTTACCGGTACAACATCGTGTGCACGCATGTGTACACACCCAAACTCGTGCAGGGATTGTGTACATGTATATTGTCTCCATTTTTACCCTGCAAATAGTGTGACTTTTTGTCACTTCGTAAAAACAGAGAAACATAGAGACTAAGCTTTTTGTTAGTTGTTCGTTTACAGTTACATGTACTAGGAAAGTAAACAACATTTTCCTTTCAAACTCTCCAAATTTGCCGTTTGTATCAAATGAAGTAAAATGTTAGGAAAATCTCCAGACCAAAAAATTTTTGATTTTCCGGGTTTTTGTCACTTCATGAAAACACCGAGAACATGTGTTTATGTACGAGTATTCAAAAGGATTTGAATACTTTTGTCTTAAAAAGGGCACTTCACGGTGTCTCATCCGGCCACCTACCCCCACCTTTCCTGAGTAAAGGCAAAAACAACTTCGGGCAGGCAGTTTTTGTGTGTTCAAAATTGACAAGGCCCCGTTCTTGCGCTAATCTATAATACTGGCAAACAAGTGTTTGACACATCTCTTTCCAAAATGCTGGATGCAGTAGAAATAAGGGCCTCGGATAGCACCCAGGGGTGTCAATCTCAGAAGTATTCCTGGGAGAGGACAGGCAGTTTTTTAACCTTGGCTGGGAAGGGATTGGTGGATATTGCATATATACATGTATGAAACCTGGCACTTGGGGACAATTTCTGACAGTCATAAAAAATTGGATGCCATTCTTATATATCTGGAATAGTACCACTTTTTGGGGGGTGAGGGGGAAATACTTACTTTCTGGTGGAATCTCATATTTCTACTCGGGAATGTCGAAACAAATTTTTTTTTTCCATCAAAATCTGGGTGGGGGGAGGGGGCTGGACAACCTCTGCAGATGATTTGGTACGGAAAGACCCACTGTGTTACGTTAGGCTTTAGATGACTAATTTCTGATCACATTGCATTCATAGTATGTGAAATATGTGGAACATCTTCTTCTCCAGGTTGAGCGTGGTGGCCTTTCAGGAGATTGCCAACCGAGATGCCTTAGCTGTGGTGAGTAAACGATGGAGTTGAAAAAAAATCAGATGTCAAGCAGACAGCTGTTTTGATTTGTGGTCTTTCCAGCAGTGCAATTTTTTGAATATACAAGCCTTCAAAATGCTGTCTGATTTAACCCGTTTTCAATGTCTATTTCACTATTTTAAATGTATTTTGCTGCCTTTGTTGGTTTTTGTGCTAATGAGTATGTTTCTGCATGTATTTTATGTTATGAGTACAGGTATACATGTATGTCTTGGTATGTACATGTACATGTATTCATCTGCAAAAATGTGATGTCATCTATGGAAGGAAGCCTCAATGTATATTGGTTTTTGTAAAGTTGTGGGCATGGACCAGTTTTTTAAAAAAAATGAGGGATATGCTCAGATACAGTGGGATGATGTATGAAATTGGAGGATGCGTGAGTAATGCTGATTGGCTTTCAGGCAAATTGGATGCCAGTGAGAGGGTTGATGAATGTCTGAATGTCATCCCATGTACTGCTGAACACTGTAAACTCCATTTGGTGGGCATGTGGTTTATGTGTGAAACAAACAAAAACAGCAAGTATAGGATTTCAGTGGCAAGCTTTCAGATTGGTGAATATAAGGATGTTGACACTGAGCATGTACATATACAACATGTATGTACATGTATGTACATGTACATGCATGTTATTTTCATGTATGGTATTTTGATCTGGTTTGTGTTTACATGTACAAATCGGTCTGTGTATGTTCATGTATAAACAAACAGGAGGATGCTTGTTAAGCTGGCTTGGTTGCAGAACAAACTCAGGGTGCGAAGGTCACCATTGTAATAACCACTGACCTTTGAGGGTCAGTTAGATGAAGGTGAGGTCAGAAATCAAAGTCTTTAATGAGCCCTTTCGTTGTGCTTTCCTGAAACCGAAGGTCCATTGCAGGCAATGATTTAATGACAAAGTTTAATCATTAAACGAGCTTAGCATTCTGTCATTTTTTCATACGTGTATGTTTTAAAAACTCTAGTTTTGACCTAGTGACCACCAAAATTTATTTGAGAAACAATCCTGTGGATAAGGTGTTCAGTCCTCTCTTGACTGGTTATGACATGCAGAGCCCACCCCATCTCCCCCCCCCCCCCCCCCGTTTTGAGGATCCTGCTTGTACTAGTATTCAACTACACACAGCTCCAAAATAACACAGAAGTGATGATACACCAGTGGTCTTATGATCACACATTGCAGCTGTCGGATCAACCTATCTTTCACAGAATTAGTAACAATTTCATTGACACAGTAGTGATCAGCCTGGCCAAAGGTTGCTTGCCAAATACATGTATGCGTACATCTTATATGGCTAGATAGTTTCTTGCACCCTGTCAGTTACCTGTCGACGTAAACATACTGTACGTGTGCACTAAGGTATTTAGCCATTTCTTGTACCAGAAAAAGATCATAAGCCTTAAACAAAATGACTCACACGTGAGTGTACATGTATCATGGACATGTACATGTCCATACCAGCATATACAGTGTACATGTACATGTAATCTAAGGAATTTGTTTTTTTGCTAAAGTAGGAAGACAGCATGGTCAAGGATTGGCTTATGAGGTCGATAACAGTAACCTTTGCTCTGTCACGATTTATCTTTTTTCTTCTCAGTCAACACCATGCGTCAGGCAAATTGCATTTGTGGTAGGTCAATAGGTGATTGGAACGAGCTAATTGAGCGCGCTCAATGGGACGAATGTGGTTGTTGAGAAATAACCCGCGAGATGGGTTGTTTTCTTTGGGATGCCGATCTTCTGACAGCTGTCGCACAGCAGGAGATAAATTGCGATTGATTCTCAGGTGGATTGCCATTTCGATCTGCCGCAGAGGGCCCCTGACAACAGTGCAGAGGTGCAAATGTAATTGTCTGATAAATGAGTTCCCTGCCTCAGTAAATTGCCGTTTCAATTCAATGGCCCTTCATTTCATTGGCACTTCATTTGAATCAGCAGACGGAAGCTTGCTACCAGGATTCCAGCTCCAAATTACAGAAACGTGTAACGACCAAAGTTTAATTTACATGTATATAATGGGTTTTGCCCTTGCCCAGCGCATACATTAATAGACACTGTATGCTTAGTGCTTGTCCGAGAGCTTGCGAAAAATGAAGTCACAAGCTTACTCGGGTGGAACTGGAACCCATGACCTCCTGCTTACTAGTGCAGACGTCTTAACCACTCGACAACCGAGCTTGCCGGGGTCAGTTGGTCTTTCCAAGTCAGGTGAAGAAGCGGGTACTGCGAACTATTTTCAAGATGTATATTTTGCATTGGGGAGATTCCATTTTAATACATAATGGGTTTTGCCTTTGCCCAACGCATACATTAATAAACACTGTATGCTCAGTGCTAGCTCGGTGGTCGAGTGGTTAAGACGTCTGGACTAGTAAGCAGGAGGTCATGGGTTCGAGACCCAACTGAGAAAGCTTGTGACTTCTTTTTCGCAAGCTCTCGGACAAACACCGAGCATACTGTGTTTATTAATGTATGCATTGGGCAAATGGCAGATATTTGCCATTTTGGTTGTCATGGTGACTAACAACTGCAGCCAAAAGAGTAGGATGTGGACCCCATGTCGTTCTTGCTGTTTCTTGTCTTTGCGAGAGAAAATGTCACTAAGATCGACATTTGTCACTTTTGTTGCTTTCACATAAAATGATGGAGTTGTTTGGACTACAAAAGTTTTGGAACATGGTTGCTATTGGGATCAAAAACGCTACAGGGAGCAAATTTTGTCCCCGCACTTGGTCCTGACTTTAATTTTGTAATGAGGAAGTGTTCCCTTGACATGCAAATGGCCTGGACAGGTGTTCTCATGTATAAAATGTACATGTGTATTCATAAATACCTTGGGACAGTTTTTCTATTTCTATTGGTTGAAACGCGTCGCATGACCGTGTATTAATATGTTATAATGCTTGCTGAGAAGTGATAATGCTCGCTGCATAAATCACATGGATACGGGTCTGATTGGTCAGGAGTCTGTATGCACGCGCACGCTAAGCTCATTGAAGGGGATTCTGTTGGACAACTTTCGAAAGGAACATGTACCATAAAATAGCCGGTTTTGTTCTGGAAAATGAAAGTAAAGATTAGAACAAAATTTTTGGAAATCCATCATATTGACTTCTTTTGACTCTCTGAATAAAAAGGTACCAGTTATGAATGGGAATAAATATGTGCTTTAAGACTTTGCTCTGGAGAACAAATGCTGATAATGCCCTTGCCTGCAGCTTGGGCATCAATCGCATCTATTCCTCTGAGCCGGTCTTAAATGCACGTTAAAAATGGCTGAGCACATACTGTATTTATTCCCTTATTTGTTGCTCTGACAGGATTTTGTGTATCTGTCCTTTGTCTTAAAAAACATTATGGGCAACAATTTCTCAATAAGGTTTTGAACTTACAATTTAATTTTCCTAAAACATTACAGTTAATATTAAAAAAATGTGATTGATGAAAGAAAAAGAAGTCTGAACTTGTGCAAAAATTGTCATGTGTTTCATGTACCTTCAAAGTGAAAAGTAAAGGCAAAATACAAACAAGAAACGAAAGCACTTGTACAGTAGCCCTAACACTCTCAAATCCTCTGATTTCAATATGATTTTACATACACCCAAGGGGATTACTTGTTTGATGCTTGTGTGGCGATTGTTTGATCCAGTCCATAAAGTCTTGGCCTACATATACAGGCAGTTTTAAGATTACCAGCAACTTTGCGTATTCTGAACCTTCATTTATATTCACTGCAGTAAAACGGTCGCTGAAATTATAAATTTTTATTCTAATAAGAGGGTAGGGGGATTTATAGACAAACCTGGATTGCAATACTAATATCTGTGGCAAGTTGGGCCATTTTGGCATAGGAAATGAATCGGAAAATTTCACGAGACCCACCAGTCTATGCAGCCATTGCATAAGTCTCACCAAAGCCATACATGTGTGCTTCCACATTCCTTGTACTTGTATCCATATCTCAAGTTTGTGTCATATATATTATTTCGGTAATCCACGTACGTGTAACAGTTGTAAAAATCAAACAGAAATGCCATTAACCACATGCTGCCCGGTGCTTTTAAAAATGAAGTGCACACATACGGGCGATTTTCAAGATTTTCAGTTTTCAAAATTCTTCAAAAATTCATCCTTTCATTTAATGGGCATTTACACCCACATGAATGACTTGTTGGTGGCTTCTCTAAGCTGACAGGTCATGCTTTTAAACCCTTTTCTTAATCAGCCTTTAGAAACTCAATTGACCAGACAGGATTGCTTTCAAACTGTTGACTTTAACAGAGCAGGTCCCTATCTCGTCTAATTATTTCTTTTGTGTGTTGTTGAATTTGTCGAAGTTCGGCAAAGTTGATCATGACTCCCAGACCTACAGGTACGTGACTCTGTCGGCTCATTGTGTACAGAGTGGTATGTGTTTACATGAAGGCAAAGGTCACGGGAATTCCCATGTCTGTCATGAGAACGGACTTTGATGATACATGTACTTATGCCCATAAAAACAAACTACATGTACATGTACCGGTATGTGTGTGTGTGCTGTACGAGCCTACATCTACATGTACATGTACCTCGCGCATAAAACACTCTTATCAAAGTCTCATTTGAACTGTAAATCTCTTGATTATGGATCTCATGGTGCTTGTAATAAGGATAAAAAGAACGAACACATTTTTCCTTCATCTGTTCATAGGCACCCACTTCCCATTGAATAGAGATACCGGTACACGTACAGTATTAGAAGAGAAGTAAGTCAGGTAAAATGACTTGCTCAGGGACATGTGCACCTGCTTCATCTGTTAATTTCAACTCCACATTTTGGCATGAAGCGTGCATGAACCTGCGTATGTGTTCCCACTGGCGGGGTATCTTCTCTTTCTAAAAATAATCCCGCTTGTTTTCCTTGGTGGAGCTGACAACTTTGCATGTGATGTAATGCTTATGGAAAATATAAACCAAAAGAATCCACTGTTGGTTGTTTGTAAAAAGGCTTTTGGAGGATTCAGGGAAGTTTTCCTGGCAAGAATTCGAGAGGAGCTAGTACATGTACCGCTATTAGGGTGGAAAAAGAAGTTACACCTTTTCCTTGACATTTCTATTGACAGGAAAACTCTGTTTTGATTTTGTACCTACTAGACACATTATAGCAATATAGAGAACGAATTTTTTTTACCAACATATATTATGGATGCATAATTTCTGCCAATGTTGCACTGTTATCTCTTCAGCTGAAAGTTGAGTTGTCTTTTCCCATTGTCTGCAGATATGTGCCGAGTTGAATGACCCAACGTTGGCCGTTGTCCGCAACTGGCCGAGCCCGCGGGGCGTCTGGAAATGTGTGACCTCAGAATCATCAGGGAGGATGTTCCAGGTAGGCCCTATAATTAGACATCCATGCTCACGATTCAGGTTCACAAGTTAATGGGTTCACCAAGAATAATTGGAGCAGGTTTTGTGGACACAAGTTTTCTTTTGGTAGAAAATCTGAAGCAGAAATAATTATTACAGATGAAATTGTACATTTCAGGGTGTGGAGTATAACGGTTTCCTGTGGAACACGTCAGACGGTGTGACCCTCTCGGAGTGTGCGCTCTTGCGGGCTCCGAAGAGACGAGGCACCAACGGCAAACATTTTGCCCGCATGCCCTTCCTGGGCTACTTTAAGCTGCGGGAACTGGACGTGGTCCTCATTTCGGTTCACCTGAAATTCCCTGGGTTGAATAACAGCTCCAAAGGCAAACTAGAGGTAAGCAAAGTGGGACTGGTTCCCACAAAATGAGTCTTAGGGATTTACTTTTGCTGGTCAACTTTTCGCATGCTTCACAAAGGCATTTGTCATATGTGACGCTGCTGATGTTTGCTTTTGGACACTTTTTCTTTTTAACATGGCTGTTATCGTTGACCTTTCTGTTTGAATTTCAGGAAGAAATTAACCAATTATCACTTCTGAGTAATGCCATAGAAGAACAACTTCCAGGTGAGACTTAGTGATTTCTGAGAAGTACAGTTACTGTACCTCTCGAATTGTTCAAATGTTGGTCAAGTGGTCAGCTTGGACCAGGGTTCTTGAGACTTGACTTGGCTAATGAGAAATGAAGATTGTTGACTTGAGATCTGACCGCATTGATTAAATAATAACATCTGTCTGACCGCGGACTTGTTACCAGCATGGAGACTTAAACAGAATGATGGGAGACAGATCAGAATGACTGAGGACATGAATAGAAAAAATCAGGACTTACCAGAGTTACTGAAGATTTGACCAACCTGAATGAGGACAACCAGAGTGATTGAGTGACTAGAGTCACCTGAATTATTACCAGAGTGACCAGAAGTGTGACGACAGAATCTTAAGACATGACCAGAGGACTTCATCAGGTGACCTTGGACTGGACTAAAGCAACAGAGGACTTAAACCAGCATGGCATGTGTCTTGAGCAATGTGGTATGATAACGATCAGTGTGACTTGAGACTTTTGACAAAATAACTCAAGAAGACTTAACCAGAGTGACTTGAGACTTTATCAGAGTGATTGACTCAAATTTGACTTCAAAAGAGTTGACATTTTGAAACAAATTATGCCGTCAGACGAGAATGACATCCTGATCGTGGGTGACTTCAATAGCGCCCCCTCTGCTCCGGACTTCAAGGCGCTGAGAAAGGCCAGCTTCAGCCATGCCATCGCCGACGACCACTTCACCAACATCAGTATCAAGAACCCAGAGGGCTCTCACTGCTGTGACAACGTGTGGTTCAGCCGAAGCCTGGACAAGATCCACACTGGTGAGTCAGCACATCCTGTCTGAATCGTCCATTACTGTTTGGCTTTGTGCACTGTTTGTTGAGGGCGCTGTTCGGCTGATATGGACCATGTTTGAAATACTTGTTTGTTGGTCAGTGGCATCCATCAACTTATGTTATTTCTGGCCACATTACTTTTCTTGGTGAATAATACTTTGGGTTTGCATTGGGATATGCCCACGAAAAGGTCCCTTTTTTGTGCATATTTAATACCATGTTTTCGTTAATTACACAATTCCCACAAAGACCAGTGATTAAAACATTCTTCCTGTATTCTCCATCGACATTGCCAACAGTGGAATGAAAAACACTGCAATCCATCAGTGTCCTTTGAGGGTAAAAGAGTCATTATGTATGGAACGGTGTAAATGGATTGAATTTTGGTTGAAACGTATTTCGTTGGCCTGTTCCTACACATCGCCATATGCGTAAAAGCATTGAGGCATGGCAAGTTCATGTTCCTCCTTCATGAGTTGCTCGCACCCACGCTTAGACCACTTGTGAAGCATGATCAACTCTTTTAAAATCTCATGGAAATGCAGTGCATAATGGGTACAGTAAAAGGATGCGGATAACTTTAAATGACGTCACCAGTTTGCCAACCATTCATAGTTGGGTTTACCTGACCAGGTCTGGAAGACCTTAACTTACCCAGAGCTGGTATCCTGCATTCATAGAGGTTGTTCTGCTGTTCCCAGTTTACATTCTTGTGACGTTAATGCATGTACATGTATGTTAATGCTGCTATTTTTGATTCCTCACATTTTCAGGTAAGTCGCATGTTGTGAGAGAAGGTCTGACACACCCCCTGATACCGGACAACTGGTCCTGGGGTGGGGTGGTGTCGGATCACTGCCCCGTGTGGGTGGAGTTTTACTCGGACCAGGACCTGGACGAGGGCGGCTCTGGCATCTTGGCCCAGCTGTCCAAGGTGAGGCTGTTGGCAGGCAAGTAGATTAGACAAGAGAGCGGAGTAGGTAATCAACCCTTATTCTCTTGGTGTAACGTTTGGTTCAGTCAGCCTAATATGCCAATACCCTCCATGCTGAGGACTTTGGCTGACCTCCACTGTAGTAGAGTGTATAAAGCAAAGCAAGGGGCAGTCATGAAAAGTGAATATTGAAGTCTTTTTGAGAGATGGAACAGCAAGGGTTTAAAAAAAACCTTTCTAATCCAACACAAGAAAATTAAACCAAAACTGAGTGCAGTTTTTGATACAGTCTGAAAACCAACTGGCTAAACAGACCCCACCACCCCTGTGTGGTGCAGTGTACTCGCCCTATGCAGAGTATTCACCCTTGATCATTGCAAAAATGTTCACGGTTTGAAAAAAACCCAGAGTTTTCCATTTGATGGTTGAAGGGGTGATCCAGCTGTCTGGGACCAGGGGCTAACTTCACGGAGCTGTGAAGCTATAAATCTGCTTAGAAAAGAAGGACATATGCTCACTGGCTACAGTGTCACAAAGTGTTGGCAGCGAGTGGTTGACAGTAAATATGTGACCTGCTATTCTAAAACCAGGCTGAAGGTCATGTTGATGTTTAACAACTTCTCTCCCCACTCTTAGTTTGTATTAAAGCATTGTCAGTGAATATCTGGAGGAACTTGAATCATCACTGCCCCTACCAAACTGCTTTTTTAAATTGGTCATTATTCATTAGTTCAATGAGTTATGTTTCGAAGTGTAGGTTCTCTTATTAATAATAGCTTCCCTGATATTACTTACAATGAATTTACTGGTCCGCTCAGTGGGAGTAAACTACAAAACCCGTAATATATGTTATGTAAGTTTATGAATGAAATTGTTGATTAGCCAAAATGGAAATATATGCATGCACTTGATGCAAGAGTAGAAATGCGATGCAATGTTTTGTAAAAAAAAAAAGCCTTTTGAGTAGACTTTGGCGACTGTATCATTTGTGAGTCTGAATCCGTCTCGGAGTCACTATCTTGTTGGGAATTGACACAAAATGGAAAACTCTAAAATACAAATCTGCAAATGAACTGTACTTGTGAATCACAACTTCACAAGGTCATTAAAGAAGCACTTTGGCTGTCTTAACTATACTTATTTACACCCTGACACTGTACAAAAATTGGGGTTTCTCTGACAGAATATCAGTTTGCTTTTTGATCCTGTTTCATGCTGTTTAAGAGCCTTAAAGGCTCTGTTTCCTCCCACTTTGGGCAAATTTGCTGGTTTCCCCTTGTCAGAACATGTTGCCAGAAATATGGCACTGAAATAAGATGAGTGACTTGCCAAGTCAGGATTCCTTAACACTCCAGTGCAGAGTCGCCCAAGTGTACTTTTAGTTGCGATATTTGTTTAAGTTTGTGATGTGGACAATCTGGTGATCACAGTAACAGCAGCTGTCACTGGTGGCCCCCGCCAATGGTGGAAGATAAGTATGGTATGGAGCAACTGTTGCGTGACAGTCGCTCCATACAAAACCCAACACATTGCTTTCCACCATCAAAGGAGATAATTGGGAAATGTCCAGTGAACGGTCACTGGATTCGTCCTATCCAAATTATTTCTAAATTGGCCACTGATTGCCTTAGAACCTTCCTGAGCATCTATACATGTAAGTTGTAACAGTTAACCTAGACGTGTTTGAAGGTTGAAGCAGTCTCCAACTTTCAGAGGCAAAGTAATTTACAAAAAAAAAATTAAAAAAATAAGAATTGTATAAAAGTGGATGTTTTAAACAGGTTATTCTGTTTAATCCATGTAAACTAGTAAACAATTTCTTTGATGCTATGGTACCGGTACCTTTTTTCTATTGTTATACTCAAAACGTTCACATTGTACAGTTGTACAGACATGTTGATAAAATTATGGAAATTGGCATAGAAAAAGTAAGTACGAAATTGCTGCAGTTATATAATAATGAAAAAAAAAAGAATAGGGGCGCATTTGGGTGTTGGATCCACGGGACCCAGTACAGTTCCATTAACAACAACAAAAAAATGAACTGGAATTGAGCTAGTTTCCAGGGCCCAATGTCATGGTGTTGGTGAACAGTTAGCAGAGAAGTTGTGCTTACCACAGCGTACAATTTTGCTAACCGTAAGCACTATTCATGGCGGTGCTTGGAGTGGTGGTGCTAAGGGTTGCACATGCATGGAGATTTCCATTGTTCCGTCACTTGAGAAAAATTTTCCTGAGAAGTCCTAGTACATATTAGCATGCCATTTGCTATGCTTACTGCTTATGGTCTCCATGAAATTGGCAGAGCCTCAGTTAGAGTAAAATTGCGTGCTTAGCAGTGTCTTGAAATTGGGCCCAGTTCAATATAAACTTCAAAACAAGTAGGCACCTGAAAGTCAGTGTCAGTGATCATGTACTGTATGTATATCGCAGCATTCTTCTGGGAAAAAAACCGCAAAACAATACTTCCCAACCTGATATGTTATTGACCTCCCCCTTTTCCGACTGGAGGCATGGACCCCTCACTTTTTGTAGGTCCTATAATGGGGTGGGGCTCAATGGATCGGCCTATTAATTGTCTGATGCCTCATGGTCCCACAACTGCCCCCCCCACTTTGAAAGTCATTCCACTGCCAATCACCAGAAAGTTTGTTGCAGGATAGTTTAGATTGTGGGGTTCTATCCTAAATGTGCTTCTAAACATGCCACACGCACCTTGCGGATCATTTTTGTGTCCATTGTCTTCAATCTGTTGTGAACACGGTGTTTGGCATTTGACCATAATGTGCCAGCAAATTACATACATGTACATGTACTGTAAACAGTTCTTAGATTAAACAATTTGAAATAATTTAAAAGGGGGGTGATGATTTCTTTGCAGAAGCGTGCCGGTGTCTTTGGTCTTGCTGGCTCGATGTTGACATATCTGCAACAGTCTCTGAGCTTATTTGACCAAGGGTAATGTGATGCTCAGAAATCTGAGCGTCATTTCTGTTATGGTAAGCAGGTAATGGCTGTGACTAAGGCAAGGCTCCACAGAAATGGCTTACATTGCTGATATGTATGTGTGCAGGCTAGCCGTTGAGACTTCAAGCCATCAGTAATGCCGTAGTCAGTTTATGGCCCATATGCATGAACATGTCCAAAGACATGTGTGCCAAAGTAGGACATGATTTGACTGTAGTGTGGTCACAAGTCTTCACGAGCCATTCTGTCAAAGTTACCAACTATGACAACATGGCATTCCTCTGCCATTGTTTGTTCCCATCACTAGCGACCCAACGTGTGCATTGACATCCAAACAGACTTGTAATTTGACCTCCAGTAGATGTCGTTGCAACATTGCTGTTTGACTGCAATATTGCAGCGCCTTCATACATGTACATGATTCCCCCCCCCCCAAAAAAAAAATTCAAAAGGCTTGCATTGTGACAATTTCATCAAGTACATTGTACATGTACATCAATACAAGATCACAAACTTTCATTCAGCCAGTTTGGTATTTCAAACAGCCAAAGTCCTTTAGGAATGAAGTGGTCGTGTGAGTCAGCGTATGGCTGTGCTGATAGGACGGACTATTGCTCGTGTGTGTAGCTGTTCCTGAATAGCACATGCTCCTCACACTGAGCATGCGCTCTTGGTATACCAAATTAGTCCATTATAAAATTGGGTTTTTATCTGCATTTACCTGTGCAGCAGGACTGAGGCTCTGTCACCTGCAGCAAAAAAAATCTAGCAATCACACTGGAATTTTTTTTTCTTCACACTCGCATATAGTTGGGCGTAGGCTAAGACAATTGTACATGTATTTGCAAAATGTGATGGTCGAAAAACTGCTGTTCACAGTTAACGAACCTGTAACACTTGTACATGTATGTAGGTGCTAAATGTACGTACTTCCTGCATTGCCTAGAAGTTGTCTCACAGCTGCAAGTTGGAGTGAAATTATACATCATCTATATTGCCTCGATACTTTTGCTTTTTCAACAAAACCCTAAAGTCACTGTACTACCACCTAAAGCTATATGGAACACTGGTACCGGTGGGTACAGACCTTATTGAAATGCCAAAGTGTAAACAAACAACAGAACAGGAAAGGGCGGAAAAAGAGCTTGAAAGTTTCTGGAAAGTTTCTGGAAGCCAAGTTGGGACAAACTTGTGCTGATTACACTTCCTTTCAAGTCACACCTCTTAAAACTGCGTGAAAGATTAGTCATTGAAACAAGCTATTGATGTATACGAGAAGAGGCACTGCATGGCAGGATTCTAGGAATATGTTTGGTAGTTCAGTGACTAAAGGGTCAATAGTTCATGTTTTGTGCTGAGACAAGCAAGAGTGTATAAAAGCTTGCCCCTTTAAGGAAACAACTCATTTTGCAAATTGCAAAGATGCCATATTCGCACTGCTGTTTGTGTCATGCACCTAAAAGGTCAGAGCACACTTTGTGCAAATGTGAAGTGAATTTGATGTCGCAGCACTCTGGCAATGCAAACATTAGCTGTGATGATGAAAATTCATATTTGCTTTTGCGTGGAGATTAAACTGTGTTACTGTAGTGCAGAATTTGGACTGTATGATATATGGACTCACTGACCGTATTGAGCATGACCACTAGGGTATAGAAGTCCATCTTTTGTGGGAGTCTAAATTTCATAGGAAACCAGCCTTCAAGTACATGTAGTTAGGTAACTGCTTTGCGTTGAAATAGCAAGTACCAGCATATTGCCTTGCTGATGTGGTTGTATTTCTTTCAATGTGAATGTTAAAATGGTCCAGTTGTAGGCCAATAATGGTAAGCTGGTTTGGTGCTGATAAAACGTTCTGTTGCAGAAAAGAGGCGAATATGACTGGCAACTTGATGAGCATTTTTTGGGGTCATGCAAACTTTTTGTGCAAAAGCCAGGAATTTGTGCACATATTCCTTCATCAAAAATGCCATGCCAAGTGCCCATAAAGATCAGGCCTTAGTGCTTCCTTACACAGGTGGGCAGCCACAGACTTCCGCACAGTAAGAAGCAATCAACCACAGCGGTATCCTTTGGGACTGTCTGTGCCGAGAGTGGACAAATTGTGTAATAGAGGGTTTGCATGGCTGCCATCTTGCAGGCGAGTGCTTTTGTTCCACAGGATATGCACAGAGGAGGTTTCCTCCATGGAACAAAACAACTGCCCTGCAAGATGGCTTCCACGCAAAGCCTCTACAGGGAGATAAACCACTGTCTAGAAACTGAACCCCGAGTGAGTTGTCAAAGATCTGCGTGTGTTCTGGCCAATCAGTGGTCTCGTTGCTCATGGCATCACACTCTGACTGGCATGGTTGAGCTCTTCCTCATCGTACTTTCGATTCTTACAGTGCCACGCCGCTGTGATAGTGGAAAGTCTTTAATAATACATGCATTGATTTGTATTAGCCTCTTAGGTAGGGCACTGTAGGAGGGTACTATAGGGTTTGGGCAAAATCTTGTGTGTTCACTCCAAATTTACCCCCTACGGTGTCCACCATGTTTCAGAGAAGGCTGATACAGATCAGGGTTTCTGCCTTGTCCCACAGCGTACCATTTTTGGGAATAACTGGACTGCCAGCTTGTTTTTGAGAATCACCACCATTATAGTGTGGATGCATCCTGTGTACATGAAAGGCACCGGTAGCTGTAGAGTAGGGTCTTGGGCTGAGCTTTTGTACATGTACATCCAAGATAAACTGCAGGCAGTTTATCTACCAGCCTTTCTGCATATTTACCATGGTTCAGGCTGTAAATTATTGGTTTACTATCGCAATCTGATTATTGCAATAGTAATGCAGTTTTTTTTTCATTACTTTTGATATACGCTAGAATGACATGTGCATTGTGAATAATTTTTGTTTGAATCATAAGCCATTTTGACTATATTATTACTTTTTGTTTTCTTTCATAAAAGCTGCAATAAGGAAGTAATTAGAGTACAGAAGCAGATAACTGTATAATTGAAAAAGATAACTTAAAACCTATCAATTCTACAAATACATGTAGAGAGAAAAATAGTTGACAGAAGCACGACATGGATTTTGTAATTTTGAAATTTAAACAAAGGAGAATGGAGATAGTGTGCCTATCAGCTCTGATATATAGATCTGATCTGATCTTTTGTCACCTTTTATAATCAGTATTGTGGTCAAGACTTCGTCAGACTTTGCCTGACCAACATGTCATCCCATCTTAAGCCGGGGTACAAGCTATTCACGTGAAGTGTGACAAAAGTATTCCTTTGTAGGTGCTCACCGTTACTTGTGACTGGTCTTTTGTCAGGTCTTGTGCCTGGTCTTGCAACGGTATTGACAGCACACTGTATGATAAAGTTAAGTAAAGGTACAGACTATCATTTGCAGTTACTCAAAAGGTACATGTACAACTGACACAATAACTATTGAAAAGCATACTCGGTTTAAAGATGGTTATGGGAAATCATTCCCTGTGAAATAACTCTTTCTAGCAAATTGCCGTCAGTAGTTGGTTTTAATTTGGCAAAGTGTGGGCAAGCGTTGACACAGGCATGCACTCAGTTACTACCGGGTCTGATTGGTCAGTTCAGGGTGCAACACCGTAGAGCTGCATTCAACTGCATGTGAAGCCGAATTTAGATTCAGTTCAAAACGTCTTAACTCAGGAATTTTTTATTTGAAATCAAGATTCCAGAATATTGCTTTTGCTGAGCAGAAACTTCATCAGGTTTGTTATTAGTCTTTAGATTGTGAGTACGTTTGTTGCCTCAAAGGAGCAAACATATACATGTACACATGCATGTATGACAGATGATGGACTGTACCGGGTGTCTTTAAATTCTCTCACCGTAAATAATGTTGCCACTGACAATTGTAAACTGTTTCTCCCAGTTAAACGTAATGAATTGTGACTTGTGAAAAACTTTTGATCTCACAAAACTGTAGGCCGTATGCACCGGTGCAGTGCACAGGTAAGGTCTCATATTCTGTGTTTGTTGGACACGTTCCCGTGCTGTACATGTATTTTCTTTTCCACTTCCACAAGAGGCACTGGTAGTGCGTGATCATTTGCATATGCTGAATAGTATTCTTCTTATTGGATTGTTGAGCACAATGTGCCAGGTGCACAGTGCTATTTGTAAGCCATTCTAGGGCCCCTGTTTTGTTTTTACACAAGTATGTATCGACAGTGTGTTCGATTACTTCCCCTGCGCCATTGCGACTGCGTTCGATTTGACTTTCTTATGAATCCTCGCACTTACTTTGGCCTGGCCCAATTGACCAGTGTGCCTCACCAGGAAGTAAATGTATTGGATGTATCCCATGATATAATCTGAAACATGCAGGCCCAGTCGCATGTTGCGATGACAATTAACATTACCCAGAAACACAGTCAAACAAAGTGGCTAATTTGTTTAGTTGAAAGAAAGGCAAGAAGTATGTTTGCATGTCTGCAGCTTTCAACCGGTTCAGATTCATTTTGCAAACTGTAATGAGCGCACTGCCTCTTGACCTGGTCGGGGCACTTTGAATAACCCAAGATCTTTGCTGCAGTGGCTGCAGCAAAGATTGTTGGACACGCTGCGAGAGATGTAGATGCAGTGTCTGGCTTTGTTACCTGTCCCTGCAAGCTTTGGGAACTAGTCTTTATACCAGAATGTGTACAGCATGTCAGTATCAATCTTGATTCTTTGTAAAATAACGGAATTGAGACACGTGCTTTTTCAACTATAGAAATGCTTGTCTTCCTCTCTTGAATAACTTTACAGGTACCAAGTACAGTATTTGTAACTTTTTTTTGGGTAGTTTTGTATTTTGTCGTATTGCGGGGATTCACAATTGTGGAGTAGTGTGGAAGATGGTTTAGGAGCAAGGCTCATAAGCGAATGAAACCGCAGTACTGTTTTGCCGCTGCCATTTTGAATATCTGTAAAACAAATGGTACATACATGTAAAGCCTGCTGTCCATAGAGGGATCCCAATACGACGCTTTTAGCGTTGATCTGCGCACTTCCGCGTTTGAAAATGAGGCTGTATGTGTCAGCTTCAATTCTTAATACGATCAGAAGATTAAAAGTAAGGAGTCAAGACACAAAATACATAAAGGTATGTTAAATTCAGACTTTTCAGGCTGCAAATTTTTGTGGAAGAGTCTTTCAGGATGACTCGACACGTAAAATCAAAAGAAAAATAACACAATTGACCGCGAACTAACGTACCTGCGATGGTCGTGTATCTTGTGTAGTGGGCGTGGTTTAAACTGAAGTGGCGTCACACTTACGAACCGGATACTCCATGTACTGTGTGGACTCTGCGGGTGCACGCAACAAATTTCAACAGAGAGCCTCGGTTTCGATGCAGATATGCGCAGACGGTGAAATCCCACTATATGTGAACTTTTATCTGTAGTGTGTTAATTAGGTGACTAGATCTGAGATAAAGTTATGGTGTCAAAAAATCGAGACGACTGAACTTTGACAGTACGTAACTGCCTATTAATAACAGCTTGACACTGGAACCAAAGTGTAAGGCTGTCATTAACACTTAATGCAATTTGTATTAGAACTTCAGTCTTGTTGGTGCCAAAGATGGCTATTCAGTTAAGTTGTTTTTTTTCCTTTGAATTTTTGGTTTTGTGGGGGTCACTTTGTTAAAAAGTAGTTGTCTTATTTCCACGTTTAACTGTAATCAATTATCACAGTCTTGATGAATGTAACTGTGGTACTAGTAACTTGGCCAGCATCATTTCACATTTCTTGCATATTTAATGAATGCTCTATTACTGCAATAAATGAATATTACTTCAGAAGTAAACTTGTGTCCTGGTTTTTTTTTTTGTCAAAGTACACTTGATTTCCAGGCTCAGAATAGAACAGTCTTTGGTTGAAGCCCCTTTTAAAAAATTTTTTTTGGTGTTAAAAGGTTTAGTTTACAGTGCGTAAGACTTCAGACTTATAAATGAAAGTTCTGTGGTTCAAAATCCCACTGGTATAATTGGCTTCCCTTTCTCATTCAGTGGTGTTGGAAGGTTTATATGTAACAGTAGTTCCAAGTTGTTTCAGTGAGAAGAGTGAGCACCAGCTAAGTCACATGACTTATAGTGGGTATCAAATATCAACAAACATGGCGTCTTCCCATAGCAAAGTGTGGTTTGAGTGTTTTTTACCAAAAATGAAGCCAATTTTCGGTATAGTACATGTACGTCATTTGTCAGGGTAATTTACCCACCGTCGGCTTCAGTTTTGGTAAATTACACAAACAATGCTCTGAGATTACAGCATGTTTGTTGACGTTTGATGCCCACTATAGGTCACATGGCTTAGTGGGCGCAATCAATAGTTTTAAGTTTTTGCCAGGTTCAAACAAGAAAAGAAAGATTTTTCGCTTTTGAACACCACCTGGATTTGATCCTGTGATGGGGGTTGACCTCCAAGGCAGCAGAACAACCTGTGGAGCCACTTACATCCCCCAATCTTCTGTTCATTCCTCATACTCAAGATATGACCAGCTTGTGGTTATACAGCGGCTGGTGGTCAAAAGGAAGCTGGTGGTTTAAACGAAGTATCATCAGAGACAACAGTGCATTGGAATATAATTCCAAAAAGTCAGAAACAACACCTTGAATAAATAGCTCCATTTACTTTATCAAAATTGCGGCAGTACGATGAATGAAAGATTAAATTACAGCAAATATTAAAGGCACCAGACTGTCAACAGTCATTCAGTGTGGTTGTGCAGTTGACTGCAGTGTCATGAAATTTCTTCAGAATTTCACCACAAGGATTATATATACATGTACATGATATCCCTGATTGATGGAAATTGAATTCCCCATGATGAGATGTACGCTGGTTGTCCAGATTTCAAATTACATTAAAGCACACACTTCACTTTTCCTTGGGAAAAATGTGAATTCTATGGAAAGAGATTTAACAGAAGACACAATATTGCAATGAGGCGATTTAAACTTCACCTGCATGACCGCCGGCATTGTGTCCAAATGCACACTGGTTTGCGCACACATTTGGTGTATTCTGAATACCAGCTAGCACTCCAGAACTGGGTTCAAACATTTTGTGAAGAGCTAGTTTGGCAAAATAATTGACCAATTTCTTATTCAAATAGACCTACACATACCTTTTTATATTTAGTGAGAATAAATTAATCAGTTATCTCTAAAATTAAGTGACATCTGTGAGAGAGGTGTTACAAAACAGGCATTGACTGCTTTATCTTGCGTAGTAAAACTAACCTCCCTTGGTGACCTGTTACCTCGGCTTTTCGTCTAGGGAAATTAAAATGCTCCACGGATCTCCTCAGGAGGCTAATTCTACCCCACCACAAGATAATGCAGTCAATACATACTATATGGCAATACATCATCTGCCTTGGATGGAAGAAGTCAGCTTTACACATTT